>NC_139955.1:44999662-45004662 GCF_963454915.1 Gymnoscopelus microlampas
GTGTGTCATTTATAGATCTATTTGGCTATTCAAAAAATAGCAGATCTACAAGCTCATAGCGCGGCAAGAGAGAGAGAGAGAGAGAGAGAGAGAGAGAGAGAGAGAGAGAATGAAAGAAGCCAGGCAGGTGCTATAACTCTGAAGTACTGAGTGAGTAGGACAGAGTAATGATGGAAAAGCTTCGGCACTAACACACACACACACACACACACACACACACACACACACACACACACACACACACACACACACACACACACACACACTTTGTCCTTCTCTGACTTCCCCTCCCCGTTAAACCTGCCGGTCAGTACTGTATATATGTGTGTGTGTGTGTGTGTATGGGGGGGGGTGCATTGCAAGGCACTCTGTTAAAAATAAATGATTAGGTGTGCAGACTGCAAACGACAGAGAGAGAGAGAGAGAGAGAGAGAGAGATAAATACAGCGAAAGAGAATGGTAGAGATAAGACAGAGAGAGAGAGAGAGACATAGTCCTAACATTGGGTTTGATAAGTCTAATTTATATTCTGTGGCACGACGACGATCAGTGGCGTGCACAGACATTTTGAGGGGCAGGTGCTCAAGTAAATTATATATTTTTTGTTTACTTGGTCTGCTCTTTTTTTCCCTCTACACTTATACCTCTTTGCCAAAAAATAGCAGATCTACAAGCCCACAACGCCTCGCAGCTTGTAGATCGGCTATTTTTGGCTAAAGTTCTCCTCAGAAAAGGGATGCTAGGTTTCGAGTGATTACGGTAAAAAGAAAAATCATATCACATAAAGATTTGGCGGACCCCCTGTAGTAACTCTGAGGACCCCCTAGGGGTCCCGGACCCCCTGTTGAAGACCCCTGCTGTAAACTGGAAAAAGAAAACACGTTTTTTTTTTTCTTCTTTTTTTCAAAAGGGCACTTCTGGTCAAGAGGGCAAAGGGCAGGTGCTCTAGCTCCACCTATAGAGTCTATCTGTGCACGTCCCTGACGACGATGGCGTTGCTTGCCAAAAAGTCCAGTTCTCCAAGCTAGCGTGTTCGCTGCGTCATCGCCATGTGCTCTCAGCTTGTAGATCAGTTCTCTTTGGCAAGCAGCACCGTTGTATCATGGAACTTGGCAGAGTGTGCAGTAGGCTATATACGTACTGTATTTACAGTGTTTACTGTGTGAATCTCTGCCCACAATCTGTCCTATCACTACTATGCCAATGACACTGAATTGTCCCCCCCCCCCCTCTCGCTCTGGTTTTCAAGACAAGTTTAATTTAAACCGTTAAGACTGGGGAAGCATGCTGTGTGTCGTTTTTTTTATATTTCTTTGGCTATTCAAAAATAGCAGATCTACAAGCTCATAGCGCGACGTGGAGTTCCGCGCTATGGGCTTGTAGATTTGTTATTTTTTTTAAAATCATGAATTGTTTTTTAAATCTTTATATTGAAGCATACAACATTTGTAACTCAAATCTTTGATTCTGGGGGATTCTACAAATGTCTTCTAAATCCTAACAGTTTAAAAAATAAAAAAACGTGTGTTGCTATAATATCAGTGGTTCTCAAACTTTTTCATAATTGTCAAGAACCCCCAAAATTATATTTATTTGGCCGCGGACCCCCATCTCAAAATGTTTTGTTCCAAGGACCCCCAGAAGCAAAGATTTAAGTTGCGAAACTTCACTTTAAAAAAATATATTATATATATATATATATATATTCAAAGATTTGCACACATTTTCACGATTTTTCTAAAATGGCAGATCTACAAGCTCATAGCGCGGCACTCGGATGATCTTGTAGATCTGCTATTTTTGAATAGCCAAAGAAATCTAAAGTGACGCAGATGCGTTCTAGGTCTTAACCCATTGATACATGGAACGCTTCTGTGTCACTTTAGATGTCTTTGGCTATTCAAAAAAAGCAGATCTACAAGCTCATAGCGCGGCACCGAGTGCCGCGCTATGAGCTTGTAGATCTGCTATTTTTGAAAAATCGTGAAAATATTTTTTTAAATATTCTTTTACGAAAAACTGTTAGGATTTAATTTTTTTTAAAGAATTGCCTCAGGTGATTATGGGTTATGCCAATAACACTGAATTGTCCCCCCCCCCCCCCCCCCCTCCCTCTGCTACTCAGGTGGAAGAGCGCATCGCTATACGTCCGGCTGACATCTCACAGTGGAAAGTCTTCTCACCACCTCAAGCTGAACCCAGACAAGACCGAGCTTCTCTTCTTCTTCCCAGGTAAGCCCTGCCCCCACGCAGGATCTCCCTGTTTCTATCCACCTGTTTCCTAGGCTTTTCTCTTCCTGTGTGTGTTCCACTTCCTGTCGAAACACTACCCTTCCTCTTTGTCTGGCTTAGTTGTTGTTAACTAGTTGTACAAACTCTTGTTTTATTGTTGTACTGTTTTATTGGATCTTGTTTAGTCGATACACTTTTTGCATTAGCTTGTGCTCATTTGATTTAGCTATTTTGTCTCTGTTTAAGAAAGTAGGCAGCTGATATATAGCACTTTTAAGGTATACTCTTGGTTGCTTGTTTTTGCAGGAAATGCACTTAAGACTAATGATATCCAATGAAATCCGACAGGAAGTGGAAAAAACACAGCCTAGGAAACAGGTGAAACTCCCTTGACACAACCGTTGACACAACGTATCTGTGTCAACGGCCGAGGGCCTTGGTTTTGTCCTGACAGTCAGCTCTCATTCATTCAGAACCTTGGTGTTGTCCTGGACAGTCAGCTCTCATTCATTCAGAACCTTGGTGTTGTCCTGGACAGTCAGCTCTCATTCATTCAGAACCTTGGTGTTGTCCTGGACAGTCAGCTCTCATTCATTCAGAACCTTGGTGTTGTCCTGACAGTCAGCTCTCATTCATTCAGAACCGTGGTGTTGTCCTGGACAGTCAGCTCTCGTTCAGAACCTTGGTGTTGTCCTGGACAGTCAGCTCTCGTTCAGAACCTTGGTGTTGTTGTTGTCACTCGATCCTGTAGGTTGACACTCTATAACAGTTGAAGGATTAGTCAATTCAATTCAATCTTTATGTCAGACCCAGGGAGATCCATGTCACCACACAATAAATTAACAGGCACAAAAAAATGATGCAAATAATGCAAATAGCCCACCTTGTTCGGTTTCTGACATACACACACTTGTGCGCCAATGGCTCCACAGTCTAGAGCAGTGGTTTTCAACCAGTGGTCCGGGGACCACCAGTGGTCCTTGAGGGGGTACCAGGGGTTCCCCAGCAAAATTAGTTAACATAGCATCAACACTCACTTTTAACCACTTAGCTTTGGCTATTCAAAAATAGCAGATCTACAAGCTCATAGCGCGGCACCGAGTGCCGCGCTATGAGCTTGTAGATCTGCTATTTTTGAAAAATCTTGAAAATGTGTGCATATCTTTGAATATATATATATATATATTTTTAAAGCGAACATTTTTAACTCACATCTTTGCTTCTGGGGGGTCCCTGCCCTGAAACAAAATATTTTCAGATGGGGGTCCGCGGCCAAATGTATATCAATTTAGGGGTCCTTCGCATGAAAAAAGGTTGAAAACCACTGGTCTAGAGGTGAACCTGACATAACTGCGTGTGTGGGGTCCGTTGTGATGATGTCATTCACTGACCCCGATGCCCTAGAACATTGCATTGAGCCAGGTGGGGGGCTTCAGGTGTCAGGCAGCAGGGTGTGATTACAGTTGTTCCCGATATGGATATCAGTATGGGGGAAAAGCTGGCGATATACAGTATACTGTCATGACCCTGGCCTAAAGGGGAACCAGGGAACGCAACACAAATACAGGGGAGACGCAGCTTACAAAGAATGTAGTGTTTATAAAACGAATAGATCATGAATTAACAGCTGAGGTGTGGAAACTAGTAAAGTCATGTAGTGTAATGCGTTGGTTCTCAAAGTGGGGTCCGGGGACCCCCAGGGGTACTTGAGGGAGTTCCAGGGGGTCCCCAGCTAAATGATGGACAGGAACCAAATGGACCCTTATGGGTCTGGTAACTCTGAAAGCGTACAAATGGAACCAAATGGACCCTTATGGGTCTGTAACTCTGAAAGCGTACAAATGGAACCAAATGGACCCTAACGGGTCCATTTGGTTCCATTTGTACACTCTCAGAGTTACATTAACATTGATTTTACAATATAAATTGGGGTCCCAGAGATAGAGATGCCATTAAATGGGGGTCCGCAGACCTAATGCATGTGGGGCTCCTTGAAATTAAAATGGTTGAGAATCACTGCTAGAGAGCCGTAAAAATCTTCTCTTATGGGGGTCCCTGGCTTATCTTTTCAAATTGGGGTCCGCGGGCTAATAAGTGTCTATTTGGGGGTCCTTGACATGAAAAAGTTTGAGAACCACTGGTGTAATGCGTGTATGCATGAGTGGATTATGTAGTGTGTGTGAGTGTTGCATGTGTGAACATAAATGTGGAAACAAGGAGGTGTAGGTTGGGTGAGGCGTGTAGGTTGGGTGAGACGTGTAGGTTGGGTGAGGCGTGTAGGTTGGGTGAGACGTGTAGGTTGGGTGAGGCGTGTAGGTTGGGTGAGACGTGTAGGTTGGGTGAGGCGTGTAGGTTGGGTGAGACGTGTAGGTTGGGTGAGGCGTGTAGGTTGGGTGAGGCGTGTAGGTTGGGTGAGGCGTGTAGGTTGGGTGAGGCGTGTAGGTTGGGTGAGGCGTGTAGGTTGGGTGAGGCGTGTAGGTTGGGTGAGGCGCAAATGAACTGAAGAGAAGAGAGGACTGGGGAGGCAGGCTTTTATAGGGGGTGTGGACACCCGGTGCGCGCCAAGTTGGCTGATTGCCAACATCTCACTGCTCCCCAAGTTCTATAGGAACCAGTGAGAAACACAAATGAATACAAAGCAACTGCAAACTATAATAACCATATAACCTAAGAGTGACATAACATACTATAATACAATACAGGGAACCGTCACAAGTACTGCCTAAAATGCTGGTATAGAGGATATGCGCATGCTTAAAGTGAGTGGC
>NC_139955.1:45008589-45071089 GCF_963454915.1 Gymnoscopelus microlampas
TTTTCTTTTCTTTTTTTTCTTTCTTCTTTTCTTCTCTTTTTTTCTTCCTTTTTCTCTTGTCTCTTTTCTCCCCCCCCCCCCCTTCTTCTCTTCCCCTCCCACACACATCGTGTATCAGCCAGATCCTCTCCCTCTCACCTGTAGTCACCAACCTCGGTGTTAAAATGGACCCCCACCTGACTTTCGATTCCCATATCAAACACCTCTGCAAAACCTCATTTTTCCACCCTCCGAAATATAGCCAGACTCCGCCCCACACTCACCCTGCCAGATTCCGAAAAACTAGTTCACGCCTTTGTCTCCTCAAGGCTTGACTACTGTAACGCACTTCTCATCGGGAGCAAGAGCATCCAGAAGCTCCAGTACGTCCAGAACAGTGCTGCTAGGATCCTGATGAGAGTGCGGAAATAGAGCATCGCAGTTCCGCCACTTCCTGGTGCCGGAAGTAAATACTCAATGCATTTTTCCCATTGACTTTTACAAAAATATTTATATAAATTAATTTAAGCCTAGAATCAAGCTATCCAGGATAGCGGTGAATCATGACCATAAAACCTTTTTTTCTGTGATTTTTTTTTAATTTTATATAATGATATGATATACTATATTTAATAAATACCCTTTGTCTTGCCGTTTTCAAAAAAGTTTTTTCACAGAATGAAACGTTTTATGGTCATGATTCACCGCTATCCTGGATAGCTTGATTCTAGGCTTAAATTAATTTATATAAATATTTTTGTAAAAGTCAATGGGAAGTATTTACTTCCGGCACCAGGAAGTGGGCGGGAACTGCGACGCTCTATACGAACACATTACACCCATCCTCCATTCACTACACTGGCTTCCCATCTCCGTCAGGACAGGCACTTTGAGATTTGTTTCAAATATAAAGTGCGTTACAAATAAAATGTATTATTATTATTATTATTATTATTATTATCACACACACACACACACACACACACACACACACACGCACACACACACACACACACACACCACACACACACACACACACACACACACACACACACACACACACACACACACACACACACACACACACACACACACGCACACACACACCAATAATAAAATCATATTTGAACTGGGGACCCCCCCCAAAAAATAATCATATTTTGGCTTTACATTTAGTTTGACTCAGTTCCCACAGATACATATTGTGAAAATAGCCGATCTACAAGCTCTCAACGCCTCGCTTTGCGAGGCGTTGTGAGCTTGTAGATCGGCTATTTTCATCATGTTTGTCTCTTTCTTATATTATTTGACAATTTGGCCAATGTTTGACCAGCTTTTATAGTTTAGTTTGTTGATTACTTTTGATGCAGTATAATGGTCTGTTGTTTTAATTTAATTACATTTTTGGTAAATTTAAAAAAAATCACTTGGGACCCCACTGGAGGTCCCAACCCACAGGTTGAGTCCACTGGCTTTAAAGGAGGAGTTCACCCAAAAAAAATGACTTATTTTCTATCAATTACACACCCCATGAAGCCTTGATTTCATGGATTTATTTTGGATAGATGGATATATGTTTTTGTGGCATTCCTAAGACAATAATTTGATGCCCGTGTGTGTATTTCCGGTAGGAGACACAAATAATCTTCTTTGTGTCTCCTACCGGATACATTAGCCGGTAGGAGACGGGAATAAAATCATTAGCTTAGGAATGCCACAAAAACAAAAAGAATCCATGGATTCAAGGCTTCATAGGGTGTGCAATTGATAGAAAATAAGTAATTTTTTGGGTAAACTCCTCCTTTAAGTCCACAGTCTACTATGTTGCTGTCCACCACTGTGTGTGTGTGTGTGTGGTGTGTGTGTGTGTGTGTGTGTGTGTGTGTGTGTGTGTGTGTGTGTGTGTGTGTGTGTGTGTGTGTGTGTGTGTGTGTGTGTGTGTGTGTGTGTGTGTGTGTGTGTGTGCGCGTATGTCTCTCTCTCTCTCTCTCTCTCTCTCTCTCTCTCTCTCTCTCTCTCTCTCTCTCTCTCTCTCTCTCTCTCTCTCTCTCCCTCCATCTGTCTTGTTAGCCCGTCTCAGTGTCCTGGTTCTGTCTGTTCCCCCGTCCGTCCCAGACTCCCCTGTCCACCTCCCAGAAGCTAAAGTTGTACGCATGACCTCTCCTCTCTCTCACACACACACACACACACACACACACACACACACACACACACACACACACCTTTGTATTACTACACATGTGAGGACGTCAACACTTTACGACGGTGATTTCATGAATGCCATTTTTAACCGTAACCATAAAGCCCAAAAGAGTTGCGGATCTACAAGCTCACAACGCGTCACGCTGTGGCACGTTGTGAGCTTGTAGATCGACACAAGGGCAAGCACAGCTAAGGGTAAATCAGTCATAACTCTATCTGTAATCCTTAAACAATGTTTCTTGTGAGGACCAGGGAAACGGTCCTCACCGATGTGTACTTCTACAAATTCTACTATACTTGCGGGGACTCTGGGTCCTGACAAGTATAATGTAACACACGCGCGCACACACACACACACACACACACACACACACACACACACACACACACACACACACACACACACACACACACACACACACACACACACACACACACACACACACACACACACACACACACACACAGTTCATTGGAATGCGCGCTGAGCCCCCTGTCCTGTCCGGTCCCCTCAGGGGGGGCCATAGAGCTGTGTGAGATCACACACACACACACACACACACACACACACACACACACACACACACACACACAGCAGAGGGTCAGGCAGGGACCCCTCATGCTGTCTGCTGGGATGGCATCTCACATCACACCGCCTTTCATCTGCCGAGGCGTCTAGAGAAAGGTCCTGCCGTGTGTGTGTGTTCGGCCTCTCCATGCAGGACAACTGCAACAAGCCGGGGCCAACGCAGGGCCAAGGCTTGGATATTTACGATGAGGCCAACACAGAAGCTTATGAATGGCCAGAGTGCCGCTGTTTTACCCTGCGCCGACCTGCGGTGTCAGAAAGAATTTATTTTAACACAAGTGAATGGGTTTTTTGACAAACTTTAGACTAGATTTTCTTACCGTAATAAAAATTGTCATAAATTCTATATGCTTCCAGTCGCTAGTTTAAAGTCTCCTTTCAATCATCAGGATATGCGTTTTGCTAAATTATGGTCCCATTTATTTTAAAATTGACGATAAAGTAGGCTATTCTCTAGGAGGGGCGGCATGATTTGATTGACAAGCTACACAACCAATAGCATTCATTCCCCCGCTCTTGATTGACAAGCAATAAAGGTCTGGTCGCATTCTGCAGGATATGACGCGATATTGAAAGATGGCGGACCCACAGTCTTGGAACAATCGGCTTCATTTTCGGTCTGTAGAAAGCAGGGGAGTGGCTTTGTCCAGTAACTAAAGTTTTCAAATAATAGTGGAGCAAAGGTTAGGACCAATTACGCGAAGAAGTAATCCTTTAAGTAAAATAAATCTTCCGTACTTCTACCACCAACATTTAAAATAACATTTATGGAATATAGTCCAGGACCTTTCTTTTGTTCTTTCTTTCTTTCTTTCTTTCGTTCTTTCGTTCTTTCGTTCTTTCTTTCCTTCCATTGTGCTTCTTATGAGACCAGAAGCAGGTTGGAGTCTATTATTTCCAATGGAAGGTTATTTACTTTATTTGTCATTTACACGCTTGCAAACGGAAACCGTACTCAGCGCGGTAGACAATAAAATAACTATCAATGAATACAAAATAAGCACAACATCCTAAAGTGCCTTTGAATTAAAGCAAAGCAGCATGTTAAAACAGTAGCATCCAGGATTTATCAAAACAAGATAACCTGGCAGCATGGCTTACTGTAAAGTGCATTTATTGGGGCATAGAGTTCATCAGTCTAACAAACAGCCTCTCTGTAAAAGCTGTGTTTAAGAGTGAACACTGCTAAGCTTTCTTTAGCTCCATGGTCACTGAACTAATACATATTAGACAGTGGTGGAAAGTAACTAAGTACATGTACTTAAGTACACTATTGAGGTATTTGTACTTTACTTGAGTATTTCCAATTTCCAATACTCTTACTTCTACTCCACTACATCTCAGAGGCAAATATTGTACTTTTACTCCACTACAATTATTTGAAAACTTTAGTTACTAATTACTTTGCAGATGTAAATTATTATAAATTATAAAACACACATTAACCGCTTTAGCCCTATTTTATACCTGAAAATAGCCGATCTACAAGCTCACAACGCGTCGCGATGCGACGCGTTGTGAGCTTGTAGATCTGCTATTTTCAAACATTTTAGTACTTTTACTTGGTTCTTTAAGTGCATTTTGATACCAACACTTTTGTACTTTTACATCATTTTGAATTCCGGACTTTTACTCGTAACAGAGTATTTCTACATTGCAATATTGATACTTTTACTTAAGTAAAACGTTTGACTTGTACTTTTTCCACCACTGCAAGCCACAAAATATTCACAATATATTCAGACTGATTTTTTTTCTTTTTCAGAAAAAAACAATCAGCTACAAGCTCAGGCATTGTGAGCTTGTAGCTTGTGATCTTGTAGGTTCCAACACCGGTTAAATAACATGTGTGGACGACGCACAATAATAAAGCCCAGGACTTTCCTTTCTTCCTTCTTTCTTTCTTTCTTTCTTTCTTTCTTTCTTTCTTTCCATTGTGCTCCTCTGTGGTCTCGTGGTGTTCCTCTGGAATTAATTTAGCAGGAATTAATTTGGCAGGATTGCGGACGCCTCATCCTCGTTCTAATGCCTGCAACCTTTAGAGAGATGTCGGAGGGCTCCACAACGATGACCCGCTCGCTTTTAATTGCTATATATTTTCTCTCTCTTATTCCTACCGTAGCTTAACCCAGTCAACCCGGGGAACGCGTGCGATTTCTGTCATTTTAGACGTCTTTGGGCCATTCAAAAAAATTGCAGATCAACAAGCTCATAGCACGCTACGCGCTTGTAGATCTGCTATTTTTGAACGTTTCTGCAAATCTTTGAATATAATATTTTATTAAAGGGAACATTTGTCAAATATTGTTGTTCCAAGGACCCCCCAGAAGCAAAGATTGGAGTTGCAAATGTTGCACAAATGTTCAGGATTAGACGATTTACAATAGCCGATCTACACAAGCTCATAGCGGGGCACTGAGTGCCGCGCTATGAGCTTGTAGATCTGCTATTTTTGAATAGCCAAATGGATCTAAAGTGACAGAGATGTGTTCCTGGATTGAATGGGTTAAAAGTAGATGAAGTTATGGCACTGAAAGTTATCTAATAAATGCATATGCTATGAAAAGATGTAGCGCGCGTGCGCACACACACGCACACACACGCACATGCACACGCACATGCACACGCACACGCACACGCACACACACACACACACACACACACACACACACACACACACACACACACACACACACACACACACACACACACACACACACACACACACACACACACACACAGGAGGAGAGCAACATTTGAATACAGTGACTTTCTGAATGGCATTTTTTTTTTTGCTTTAATTGACATTTTCAACCATGGCCCTAAAAAGGCCCAAAAAAATAGCCGATCTACAAGCTCACGACACGTCGCAGCGCGACGTGTCGTGAGCTTGTAGATCGGCTATTTTTTTTCGTTCAGCAAGGGACACGTCTCCACGTTTCCTTATAGTTTCCAGGGACGTCTGGCAACCCTATAAGTGGCAGGTATAATTCCTCAAGCTTTTGTTCCAGTGGCAACGCTGAGAGAGGAGAGGAGAGGAGAGGAGAGGGGAGGGGAGGGGAGGGAAGGGACCGGCGGCCTATCGGACTAAAAGCCTGGGCTTTTATTTATAGGCCGGTATAGCCTAAATAAAGACCATTGTGTAGGTCGTTGGTGACTTGTCCTGCATCGTTATGTCTTCTAGGCCACGTCTCTCTCTCTCTCTCTCTCTCTCTCGTTTCTCTCTCTCTCTCTCTCTCTCTCTCTCTCTCTCTCTCTCTCTCTCTCTCTCTCTCTCTCTCTCTCTCTCTCTCTCTCTCTATCCAGGCCACATCACACTAGTAGTGCTCCTCTCGGTTCCCTGCTGAATTTACACCGTCTCCCCCCCCCCCCCAATTCTCTCCCCCTCTCTCCCTCTCCCTCCCTCCCTCCCTCCCTCCCTCCCTCCTTCCTCCCCCCCCACCCCATTCCTTCCCTTCCTGGACTTCTTTGGATTTCATCCAATCAAAGGATATATGTTACAATTACATTTGTAAGGAAATGAGCTTTCACTCTTATCTGACGTTTTAACCCGTTGAGACCTGAAGCCGATTCTACATGTCTCCTAAATCCCAACAGTTTTCTGAAAAACCTATGTTTCTATATCAGTGGTGCTCAATCTTTTTCCTGTCAAGGACCCCCAAAATTATATGTATTTGGCCGCGGACCCCCATCACAATATCTTGTTCCAGGGACCCCCCAGAAGCAAAGATTTGAGTTAAAAATGTTCTCTTTAAAACAATATATATTCAAAGATTTGCACACATTTTCTCGATTTTTCAAAAATAGCAGATCTACAAGCTCGTAGCGCGGCACTCGGTGCCGCGCTATGAGCTTGTATATCTGCTATTTTTGAAATAGCCCAAAGTGTAAAATAATGCTTTTTTAGCTCAAATCTAAAAATGACACAGTTCCAGGTCTCAATGGGTTAAGCGGAGGGTCTAAGTATAGTGAGGGAGCTTTTAGTTTCCAACCTGCCCGCCGCGAGGAGCAGCCAAGCGTGTTAGGAAAGTGAAGGAGAAAAAAAAAAAAACGGTGAGACAATGTTCCGCCGTGATCCAAAGAAGATGTGATTAATGGGGATTTGCCGGGCCTGGAACAAGGAGGAGACACGAGCCGAGAAGCTAAAAAGGAAGAGAGAAAAAAAAACAGGGTAGTTTCTGTTTTATCTACAAAGAGATTAGGGTTTGAATGAATCATTGTTGCTGAGTTTACAAGAACGCCATTTAACCCTTTAAGACCGGGAACACAGCAGCCGTGTCATTTATTCTAGGCTATTCAAAAATAGCAGATCTACAAGCTCATAGCGCGGCACCGAGTGCCGCGCTATGAGCTTGTAGATCTGCTATTTTTTTGAAAAATCATGAAAAAGAAATGTGTGCAAATCTTTCAATATATATATATATTTTTTTAAAGTGAAAATGTTTTACTCAAATCTTTGCTTCTGGGGATTCTACAAAATGTCTATACAAAACAGTTTTAAAACAAAAACTATGTTAACCTTTTCTCATGTCAAGGACCCCCAAAATGACATGTATTTGGCCGCGGACCCCCATCTTAAAATATGTTGTTCCAGGGACCCCCCCAGAAGCAAAGATTTGAGTAAAAGTTTTTATATAAAATATATATACTGTATTCAATGATTTGCACACATTTTCACGATAAAAAAAAAAAGCAGATCTACGAGCTCATAGCCCGGCACAATGAGCTTCTAGATCTGCAGAAATGTTCACGATTTTTCAAAGATAGCAGACACCCTAGATCAGATTTTTTTTGAAAAGCTCAAAGTATAAAACAATGGTTATATATATAGCTAAAGAAATCGAAAATGACACAGTATACAGTATATGCTTTTCCCGGGTCTCAATGGGTTAAGAACAATTTATGAGTCAGGGACCCCCATCACATCAGTATAGAGCGTATGCCTTCAGCAAAAAGAATCGCTGCCGGGCCGCGGGCCAACGGAGCTGCCTTCCGTCAAGCCCGTCACGCCGCTTGCCAAAGGGGCCAAGAGGGAACGGTTGGTTCGATGCGAGACAGACGGGGAGAGCTAACCCTTTAAGACCTAAGACGCATCTGTGTCATTTTAAGATTTATTTGGGCTATTCAAAAATATCAGATCTACAAGCTCATAGCGCGGCACCGAGTGCCGCACTATGAGCTTGTAGATCTGATATTTTTAAAAAAAAATCATGTTGTTTTTTTTTACAAAAAATGTAAAGCAATTTTTAAAGCAAACATGTTTTACACAAATCTTTGCTTCTACAAATGTCTTCTAAATCCTAAGAAAAAACGTATGTTTTGCTATAATATCAGTGGTTCTCAAACTTTTTCATGTCAAGGACCCCCAAAATTATATATTTGACCGCGGGCGCGGACCCTCATCTCAAAACATTTTTTTTCCAGGGACCCCCAGAAGCAAAGATTTGAGTTAAAAATGTTCGCTTAAAAAAAAAATATATATATATACAGTATATATATATTCAAAGATTTTCACGATTTTTCAAAAATAGCAGATCTACAAGCTCATAGCGCGGCACTCGGTGCCACGCTATGAGCTTGTAGATCTGCTATTTTTGAATATCCCAAAGTGTAAAATAATGCTTTTTTAGCTCAAATCAAAAAATGACACACAGATGCGTCCTCAGGTCTTACTGGGCTAAGAAACAAACGCACTCCGAATAGAAAATAGGGCTTTGGGAGGACGGGAGGCGCTTTGTTTGTTGTGAAAGAACAAAACGGAATGACACCGACGCTCGTTCAACGCGGGGTGACACTGACAATGACGTCTAACGTGTTTACATATAATTGTGTTTTGTACTGCGTTCGTGTGGTATTGTATTGCATATAACCCGTGCCAACACATTTAGCAGGAGATTCCTGAATGTTATAGGCCTTTCTCCCGCTGTGCTTTTGTAATGGTAATTCCTCCTGAAAATATATAGCCTTAATTTTTGGAACAGCTCATCCCAGACTCTTTGGTAAAAGTGAGCATGAACATTGTGTGCAGTGGTGTAAAGTAACTAAGTACATCTGCTCTAGTACTGTATGTAAGTAAGTACAATTTTGGAGTATTTCCCATTTTCAGTACTTTTACTCCATTACACCTCAGAGGGACATGTTGCACTTTTGTTCCACTACAATTATTTAAGAACTTTAGTAACTTTGTTTTGAATATATTATTACAAAACATATATTGACCACTTCGGCCCCATATATAGGACTTTGGCTATGTGAAAATAGCCGATCTACAAGCTCACAATACGTTGTGTTGCGATGCGACACATTGTGAGCTTGTGCATCTGCTATTTTCAAAAGATTTTAATACATTTGAAAACTTGAAATGGGACAATCTGCATAATGAGTACTTGGTACTTTAAGTACATTTCGATGCCAATACTTCCTTGCACTTTTACTCAAGTAAATGTTTAATTCCGTAATTTTTACTTGTAGTATTTCTACATTGCAGTATTGATACTTTTACTTAAAGGGGCTACACCATATATTTAAAAAATAATAATAATATTTAATATCATATTATTTATGTCCCTCAAACGTTTTTCAAAAGGTTTGAGCCTAAATCAAGCCTCAGATATACTCATTCCAACTAACTTCTCTCTGGCTTATAAAGCACTTTCACCTGCAATACCACATTGTCCTGTTTGGCACGGGGCGCTATTGAGCCAGTTTGTATGCATGTTATGTCCTAGTTCTGTGTGGAAAAAGTGGGGGAAAAAAAAACTTTTTTTTTTTTGTTAGAACTGAAAAACGGGAGGAATTGTTCCCAGACGTGACGTAGGGTGGGGGAACAAATCTGACGGACTGTTTTCAGACCAATTTACATAAAAACCACAGATAGCCTATGAAAGCCTGCATGCTCGAAGTCGGGTATTTGTTGGAACAGAAGAGAGGTGGGGGAGACCAAAAACACACAAAAATGAAGAAAAAGTAAAAATTCATGGTGTAGCCCCTTTAAACATTTGGGTACTTTTTTCCACCATGTGTTACACATCCCACTGATTTGCAGCCAGGGCCATCATGTTAATACTAAGTGCATTGGATAGAGCACCGAAGTCTGACGTAATTTACACATCCTACCTGGTTTGCGGTTTTCCACCCCCGTTCTGAATTCCCATAGACGTCTTTAATATTGCGTCAAATAAGAACTGTGTTTCAAAAATAAACAAATGATCCCGGCGGTTTGACTCTTATGGATATGAAGCATCAACTGACGAGTGAGAAAACGATAACGTTACTTACGCCGAATTAGTAAAATTTTCGCCAGAAACAGACTGTATCAAATGAGACGATTCTAAGATGACCCAATGTTATTCTCCATAGAGAAATTACTTTACGAACCAGGGGATGAACCAGTGACGTCAGGACTTCTGTACTCTATTGTATTGCAGTGGTTCTCAAACTTTTTTTCATTTCAAGGACCCCTATAGTTGTGTTAGGCCACTGACTGACCACCCATAACTCTGTGAGTGTACAAATGGAACCAAATGGACCCGTAAGGGTCTTGAGCTTTTCCATCTGCTATTTCTTTGGCGAAGAGATTGATGAAGAAACAGACTACATCAGTGGTTTTCAACCAGTGGTCCGGGGACCACCAGTGGTCCTTGAGGGAGTATCAGGGGGTCCCCAGCAGAGATGGGCGAAAATACATTGAAAAGTATGTTGATACAAAATACACATACTGGGTCAAAAAATGAATCAAAATACAAAATATAAATAGGCTACTTGAAAAGTATTTGAGACACAAAAATGTATTTTGCATCTTGAAAATATATTTTTATAAAAAAAATAGTAAATGATTAGTAAATTCATAGATTGATTGCCAAATATTAAATGAATTACCTGTCTTAGTTTAGTAGATTCTTAGTTTCTAAGAATAAATTGACCATACAAGCAGACTGTTTTTCATAGCGTTTGGCTTTGGAGCTGGCAGCCTTATATGAGTGCATGCCAACACAACTGGATATCCGAACGACTCGGCGGAGGGCACCGTACTCCTTCCAGTCCTTGGTCAGTCCCATATATGCACCTGACCATATGGGCATAGCGGTCGGATCTGTGGATCTGGACAATCGGATGTCTGTATAGACCACCGAAGTCCTGTCGTCACTCGTTCATCCCAAGGTTCGTAAAGTAATTTCGCTATGTAGAATAATATTGGGTCATCATAGAATCGTCTCATATAAGAATTGTGGTCCAAAAATAAACAAACTGTCTCGGCTATATTGTCAGGGAGGAGGTTCTGTATCGTTTATGATAGTCAGTCACTTATATTTGAAACAGTCTGTTTCCGGCGAAAATGTAACTAATTCGGCGGAAGTAACATTATTTTTTTCTCACCGTCAGTTGATGCTTCATATCCATAAGAGTCAAACCGCCGTGGTCATTTCTTTATTTTGGGAACACAGTTCTTATTTGACGCAATATTAAATACGTCAATGGGATTCAGAATGGGGGTGGAAAACTGCGAACCAGGAAGACAAACAAAGGATGCATAAATTACTTCAGACTTCGGTGGTCTATATGTCAGTCCTTGTCCTTTTATACCCATATATGGATATCGCTGATGTCATCAGTACATGCCACATACTGTATATGGGCATGCCCTCTTTTGTGCCCATACATGGGGCTGACTGATTTGTTTGCGGCTGACGCCATGACGACGCATTGAGGTTAGACAACACACTCCATATTTGGGTGTAGCTGCATTTGGAACTCCTTATATGGTTATGGCTGAGTCAGATCGACGTCAGAGGTCCGCCCCTTCGGCCGGTCGGCCCGGCCTCTCATTAGTCAATTTTAATATAGGATAGGATGCAGCATGTAGTAATCACAAAAGTAAACTATCTTTAATGCATAATGAAACCAGACCTTACGGCTGTGTTTGTCGTTGTTTCCATGGATATGGTGAATAAACAAGGCTGCACAGAGCCACAACTTGAACTTTATTTAGTAAATTATTGTCTCCGCAATTGTCTCCAGGCGGAGACGATGTTTTTGCCCCTGTCCGTCCGGAAGAAATGCCACCCTACATTCTCAAATCGGCTTCATGGTGGCGCTATGACAGGCAGATTCACGTTTTGGCCTTTAACTCTTGAATCGTAGGTCATACAATAAAAATAAGCCACACCCATTTAAACGTGACAAGTTTTTGTAAAACATACTTTTTGTTACTACCCCTACTCATTTTGTCCAACCCTCAACACATTGGTACCTATAGTCATGTGATGAAGACGTATCTGTCAGATCTTTTCGATTCCATTCCGATTGACTATACGGTTGGCTTTCAAAATTTGCAGGAGGGGCCCATTTTGCACAAAAATGCCAAAAATCATGAACGCAGCTCCGGATTGCTGTGAAATTTGGACACACTCATATTATTACTCCAAATCTTTCACATTGGCAGTGGCGTGCACAGACATTTTGAGGGGCAGGTGCTCAAGTAAATAATACTTTTTTTTGTTTACTTGGTCTGCTCTTTTTTCCCTCTTTGCCAAAAATAGCAGATCCCACAACGCCTCGCAGCGCGAGGCGTTGTGGGCTTGTAGATCGGCTATTTTTGGCTAAAGTTCTCCTCAGAAAAGGGATGCTAGGTTTCGGGTGGTTATGGTAAAAAGAAAAATCATATCACATAAAGATTTGGCGGACCCCCTGTAGTAACTCTGAGGACCCCCTATGGGTCCCGGACCCCCTGTTGAAGACCCCTGCTGTAATCGTTTTTTTCTTTTTTTCAAAAGGGCACTTCTGGTCAAGAGGGCAAAGGGCAGGTGATCTAGCACCACCTACTAGAGTCTATCTCTGCACGTCCCTGCACATTGGTATGGTGGCGCTACAACAGCCCATTTAACGTTTTGGCCAATAACTCTTGAACTGTAGATTCCTTGAATTCTCATTCTCCATATAGGCCCCGATCACCCTATGCCAGATTACATTTTCTGCCATTTAGCCTTTTCTTCAAAACACACTTTTTGCTACTACTCCTGCAAATGTTGTTTAAAACTCACACAAACCGCAACACATTATCTCTGAGGGTCATGTGATCAAGATGTATTAAGTTAGATTTTTCAGATCCCATCCCAAGTGGGTATGACCAAAGTGTCCAAAGTGTTCCCCTAGGTAGACGACCCGGCCTGGCAGACCCGCGGCCCGTATAGGCGCCCAGACCTCTAGTTTGTATACATTAGAAAACTTGGGAAATGGGACATTCAGCATAATGAGTACTTTCTACTTTTCGTACTTTAAGCACATGTTGATGCCAATACTTTTGCACTTTTACTCCAGTAACATTTCGAACACAGGCCTTTTACTTGTAACAGAGTATTTCTACATTGCGGTATTGCTACTTTTACTTAAAGTAAAACATCTGAGTACTTCTTCCCACCACAAGTATAGTAATTCACATGCATGCGCGCACACACACACACACCCGATCTGTTGCTCTGCAGCAGCAGCAGCCCATCGGATTTGCATCTTATTTCCTGGGATATGGATTGTTTTCCCTGGCAGCTCGCCCACACGGCGCAGAAACACTCTGCAGCACGGCAGCCTGCACCACTGCTTCTCTAAAAAAAAACATATTAACCCATTAAGACCTGACCACAGCAGCCTGCACCACTGCTTCTCTACAAAAACATATTAACCCATTAACAACACATTGATTGCCTAGATCGAGTTAACTCGATTTTAGCAAAAAAAAAGAAAAAATCTAAAAAAAATGTTGACACTTTGAGTCTCCTACCGGAGCCACCGCCAGTCATCAAATTATTGGCTTAGGAATACGACCAAAACAAATCTCCATGAATTCAAGTCTCCATGGGGTGACTAATTGACGAAAAAAAACCCCCCGTAAATTTCGGGGTGAACTATCCCTTTAAAACTTAAAATCGATCTACAACCTCAAAACGCGTTTTTGAGGTCCCAAAATATTCCATCGGCCTCCATTATAAATCTCTGAACTTTTAAAGGAGTACAATTCTAAAACTATGAAACATTTCAAAGATTCCTTTTCAGGCAAACATGTCCACATTACGATGAACTAAGTGTAAGTATGTAGTACGAGTAGCCTGCCAAAGTTTGTAATTTTTCCCCTTTAAATGTCATTGCCGCATTGACAATGTATTGGGCGCTTAAAGTTAAATATTTCAAAAACTACAAATCATTTCAAAGTAAAACATCTCAAGGATGCATGTCCACAGTAAGGTGGAATTTTTGAACTGTGAATGGAGTTTTTAGGTGAAAGTGTTTTTTTGAGCTCCCAAAATATTCCATCAGCCTCCATTATGAATCTCTGAACTGCTATTTCTTGCGAATCAATTTGTGTACAGTAAAATAAGAGCGCACCAAATGCGCTCTTTACAGGTCTGTTTTATCAATTACAGAGGGTTTAAGTGGTACTGAATCTGCAGCTCAACAACGTTTTTTTTATCACAATAAACGATAAAACTATTATTGTCCCATCCCAAATAGTAATACGGGGATCCTTGACAATAAAAGTGTTTGAGAACCCAAACATCTAGAGTATATTATACGAGTAGGTCGGTTCAAAACCAATTAATTACCAGCTGGGGTTCATGATGGACGTGACACTTCCTGTCAACAAACCCTGGAATTGAGAATTTCAGAATATTCAAGATAAAAGCTGAATAATTTGCATATTTGAATGTGCGCGTACACACACACACACACACACACACACACACACACACACACACACACACACACACACACACACACACACACACACACACACACACACGTGGTGGTGTTTTCTATTTGTCTGCCATTAGGTAAATGTCCCCCTTCAGTGTCTATATCCCTACGTTTCTCTTTGAAGTTCCTGTTTCCCTTTGAAGTGAGAAGACAGACGCGTCCGGAAACCAGCGTATCTGCATAAACACGCTCCGGTTATAACAACGCTCCGCTTACATAACGCTGCCTCCGAGAGTCTGACTCCCACACTTTGTTTCTACATGCCAGACAATAAGTGGCGGAAAGTAGCCAAGTATATTTACTCAAGTACTCTACCATTAACTTATTAAGACCGGGAATGCAGCACGTGTGTCATTTTTGGATTTCTTTGGGCTATTAAAAAGAATGGCAGATCTACAAGCTCATAGCGTGGCACCGAGTGCCGCGCTATGAGCTTGTGGATCTCCTTTTTTTTTGCGGCGCTAGCCGGATCCGCTAGCGGCGGATCCTGCTCTATAATACCTGACTTTGTCCGTGTTCACCGTCAACGCTCTGATTGGTCAGGCACGTCAACGCTCTGATTGGTCAGACCCGTCAACAAAGTGATTGGTCAAGCTTCACGTGACACGTGGCTATAAACACATTATAAACACATATCGATGACAAAATGTATCAAAGGCGCCGCTACCTTCACACAGGGTGTGATTTTTTTTTTTTTTACATCTTGAAGATTTGTGCAAATATATGAATATATATGTTTTTTTTAAAGTGAACATTTGTAACTCAAATCATGTGTTCTGGGGATTCTACAAATGTCTTCTAAATCCTAACAGTTAAGAAAATAAAATTATAATAATAATAATAAATAAACTTACAGTATGTATATCAATATCAGTGGTTCTCCAACTTCGTCCACAGACCATGTCTGCGGACGCCAGGAAAAAAAAGGTCAAGTCAGGGAAACACGATTTTCCTGCACTGAGGGATTGTGTGTGTGTGTGTGTGTGTGTGTGTGTGTGTGTGTGTGTGTGTGTGTGTGTGTGTGTGTGTGTGTGTGTGTGTGTGTGTGTGTGTGTGTGTGTGTGTGTGTGTGTGTGTGTGTGTGTGTGTGTGTGTGTGTGTGTGTGTGTGTGTGTGTGTGTGACTATGTGTGCCTGTGCACGCACGTGCACACAAATTCTGTCATGCCTGAGTTACACTTGGTTGTGTGTGATGTCGTGCCAGGAAAATAGCAGATCTGCAAGCTGGCAACGCGTGGACTGGCACTGCAGCAACAGTGTCTTTGCAGGTCATCCTAATAAGAACTGATCGGACGGCTGCGGGTGATTCAGAACTCCGCAGCTCCAGTCCTTATACTAATACCTAGAAAATGGAATATATATATATATATATATATATGTCACTCCAGTTCTTAAATCTTACTTTATTTATTTCTAAATTACTACCGTTTTGGTTTATATGGGACGGTTTAGTGCCTAAAGACATCTTGTGCCCTGACAAACTCATCTCAGGGCGCAGTGGCGTGCACAGACAAGCAAAGCAAAGCAAAGTAAAGCAAAGTTTGTTGTTTACCCAGGGTGTCGGACTAAGCACGAAGCTTGTTTCCAGCCGGACCCTGCATGGAAGCCTTGCTCAAGGGCTATTCAGCGGTGATTCATGATTGATGTGATGAATTGGGGAATCGAACTAGGGACCTTCCGGTATCAAGGCCGCCCCTCTAACCACTAGGCCACCGCTGCCACTTGACACTTGACATGGGGGGGGTTCAGCGATTTCCGTTTCCGGTTTTAGCTTGAAAAATGCGCTAATGCGGCTAAAATACGTTTTTTTCACACGGTATACAATACAAACGGATAGCTCCACTTCTATTTTCTTTGGTCCGGGTGACGATCAGGCATCGGCGTCGTGTATCACATCGTTTTTAGGCCGGTGTTTAAAACCATGGCCTGAGAAACTTAAATGCATTTAAATAACAAACAAAAAAAAACACGCAAATCGCTGGCAGTCAATGCAGTAAATTATGAATAAACTCTGTCAGTCAGTGTTAAGTAAAGAATTTGAGTACTTTTTCCACCACTGTCAGTAGGCCTACCTTATGTTTTTTTGGGGGGGAAATTGTTGGTAAAATCTTTGGCCCTCTGATGACATGTCCAACATGGGGACGGGGGGGCGGGGACGGGGGACGGGGTTATCACTGGACATTCAGAAGGGATAACTGATGACAGACTTTGCGTATATAGCTCGGGGGCAGAGCAGCCAGTGATAAGGGTTAGTGGGTCATGCCACTGAGGAGAGGGCCAAGCATGGCTGATGAATTTCTCCTCCACTATCTGCAGACAAAGCAAAGTGCACTTTTTTTTACCTCCTCAAACTCGCCCCGAGGTGTTTTGCATTTTTGCTTTCCTCATACTTTGGCAGTGTTGTAAAGTAACTACAGTACTAAGTACATGTACTCAAGTAGGCCTACTGTACTTAGGTACAATTTTGAGGTCTTTTTTTGTGGCATGCGCCTGGACCGCTAGCTCAGTGAACGTCCAAATGTGCTTTTTACACCAAAGTGCTTCAGCAGTGGTGAAAAGTAACTAAGTGCATTTAATCAAGTACTGTGCTTAAGTACATTTGTGAGGTATTTTTTATTTTACTGGAGTATTTCCAATGTTCAGTACTTTTACTTTTCTACTACATCTTAGAGGCAAATATTGTACTTTTATTCCAATACAATTATTTGAAAACTTTTACTTTGTAGGTTTAGATTATTATTACAAAACATAGCCGCATTGTGAGCTTGTAGATCTGCTATTTTCAAAAGTTTTTTTCAGTAAGCATTGCAGCTAGAGCTGCACATCAGTGTTGATTTCGTCGACTAAAACTATGACGAGAAATGCTCGCCGACTACATTTTTTCACTGACGAAAACTAAATAAAAACTATAAGCTACGATGACTAAAACTAAGACTAAATATATTGGCAATTGTATCAACAAATAAAAACTAGACTAAAATGTTAGTGAGGGATCTAGTGGAGAAGAGATCCAGTAGAACTAAAAGACAAGTCATTTTATGTTTGGTTGAACTCAGGTGTATAAAACAAAAAGCGTGTAGACCTGCTATTTTCAAAAGAAAATGTGTGCACACACATGAGTGGGAATGAAGTAGGCAGGGAGGTGCACAGATAGACTCTAAGTGGTTCTAGAGCACCTGCCCTTTGCCCTCTTGACCAGAAGTGCCCTTTTACAGCAGGGGTCTTCAACAGGGGGTCCGGGACCCCTAGGGGGTCCTCAGAGTTACTACAGGGGGTCCGCCAATTCTTTATGTGATATGATTTTTCTTTTTACCATAACCATTCGAAACCTAGCATCCCTTTTCTGAGGAGAACTTTAGCCAAAAATAGCAGATCTACAAGCCCACAACGCATCGCGCTGCGAGGCGTTGTGGGCTTTTAGATCGGCTATTTTTTTGCAAAGAGGTATAGGTGTAGAGGGAAAAAAGAGCAGAGCAAGTAAACAAAAAAAGTTTCATTTACATGAGCACCTGCCCCTCAAAATGTCTGTGCACGCCACTAGAAGTAGGACATAAATTCATGAACAAAAAAAAAACAGTTGAAACATGGTACAGATAGGAGGTTAGTTCTGCCTGTGTGTGTCTCAGTTCCCCGATGCTGTCATGTCATCGTTGTCTGAATCAGCAACGCTTTCAACCCGTTGTTGTTGTGTTTTTATTGCTAGTCTAGTCTGTTGTTTTCATGTTCCTTTCATTATCCTCTTCTCTCCTCCACTGTCTGTGACTCCTTATATAATCCACTCATTCATTGGTATAATTCCCAATGGTGGGAAAAAAAATACTCAGATTTTTTTGTTTTGAAACTCCGGTATTAAAAATTGACTTGAGAAAAAGTATTGGCATCACAATATACTTGATAAGCACCAAAAGTAAAAGTACTCTTTTTTTCAAAATGTATACAATTATTTTGTCAACGCTTCGCGATGTGACCTTGTATATCTGCTATTTTCAAATAGCTGAAGTAAATATCTGAAGTGGTTAAAGGTAGGGTAAGTGATTTTCTTTGGTTAAAATAAGTGTTAAATAGCTCTATATTCTGATAGTACTCATTGCTATAGAGTGTTTGTTCAGTAAAAGGAGTCTCCTTGTCTCTCCAGCTCTTTATAAAACAGAAAATGCATTTTAGTTTCAGTTTCAGTTTCATTTCCAATTGTATCCAATCAGGATAGAGAACTCAATCAGGATATAGATTAAACAAGTGAAATTGGAAGTGATGACACTAAGAAATGAGCAGGCAAAATTGGAACTGGAACACTATAAAAATGAAGCTTAAAAATGGGTACTTTCTCCTGATTGGCTGAGATTTTGACACCTACCGGAAAATGTATTTTCTGTTTATTAAAGAGCTGGAGAGACGGGGAGACTCCTGTTACTGAACAAACACTCTATAGCAATGATTACTATCAGAATATAGTGCTTTAGCCTTTTAACAAAATACTTTTTGTTTTAACCAAAAAGTATCACTTACCCTACCTTTAATGTATGTATAGAATAATGATGTTAATCGACAAAGTAACTAGTAACTAAAGTTTTAAAATAATTGTAGTGGAATAAAAAAGTACAATATTTCCTCTGAGATGTAGTGGAGTAGAAGAAAAAATATTGACAATTGAAAATACTCCAGTGAAGTAAAAAAAATACCTAAACATGTACAATACTCAAGTAAATGTACTTAGTTACTCTCCAGCCCTGATGCTTTCTTTGATTTCTTCCTGTTGTGATGTTTTTCTCGTCTTCGCATGTTTTGACATGAGACGGTGCACGTTGTCGGTGATGTAACAATCAGAGTTTACTTTTTTCATCATGTCTTCGAGACATTTTTTTTTTATAAAGTTAAGATTTACTGCTTTTTTTGTTGTTGTTGTATCACTTCAGTGATGTGTGTGTTTTTTTTTTAAAATATGTGCCTGCCTGTCAGTCAAACCGAACAGTGTTCGTTAGAGCGGTATAAAAGGCTGATATAGTGGCTGTCAGGCAGAAACATGACACTTTTCACCCTCCAAATTTTTCTTTTCACCCAACCAAATGGACCCTTACGGGTCCAATTTGGTTTCATTTTACGCTCTCAAGAGTAACATCATTGTTAAACATCTGCATTACTTAATTTACAAGACATCTACACAATTAGAGAATGTAGAAGAATTGTTTTTTTCAACATGTGCCTGTTGTCTCTCCTATTGGTACCAACATCCATACAACATGGATGGAATTGTGGACACAATCTTATCCAACGACAACAACATATTCTTGGGTCTTGGGTCTGAGAGTCTAAATCTCATCAAACGGTGGTCTGTGGCTCAAATGCCGGAAAAAAATGTATGGACCTTGATATGAAAAAGGTTGAAAACCACAGGTGTAAACTAACTTAAGTACATGTACTAGCCATGGGACGATATTAACATTTCATACCTCGATAATGGTGGCCAAAATGCATTCGCGATTCATGTTATCATAGCGATGTATGCAAATATATGTAAATGAAGCAAATACATTTTTAAATTATATTAAACGGACTGGAATCACTTCACCTGTCTTTTAAAAACATGTAAGTATTGTCTCTGTCACTCAGGACAATTTGTAAACATCCATCCTAAACAGCCTTTCTTGACTGTCACATAACATTTACAAAAAAAAAAAAAAAAACATTTGAAAGGTGTAAATAGGATGAATTAACCCAATAACAATACTGTAACATGCTTAGCACAAATAGCTTTTACATTACACCCGCCTTCTCTGGAACTGTATCCGGTGCAGTCACACATGTGCATAGTCACAGCTGTTTCCGTTTCCTTTGATTATCTCTAGGCCGGATATGCAACCTGGCAAAGCAAATCCACACAAAATACATTTTGGTCAAACTGTTTTTTTGTTTGTTTGTTTTTCGCGTTAATTGCAGCAGTGGTTCTCAAACTTTTTCATGTCAAGGACCCCCACACTTATATGTATTTGGCCGCGGAATATTATACAAAAAATAGTTCCAGGGACCCCCAGAATAGACGATTTGTGTTAAAAAAATATATATATATATTCAAAATGTTCCAAACATTGTTGAGATTTTTCAAATAATAAAACAAATAGCAGATTCAAGCTATGAGCGTGTACATCTGATAAACGATGATATCGTCCCATGCCTAACATGTACTCAAGTACTTTCTTACTCTTCTTTTTTTTAGTTTCTTCAGTATATACAATTTTCAATACTTTTCAACATGACAGGTCGAGGCTGTACGGCCCTTCTTTTGAAGCGCCGTGTCGATCTCTGCCCGACTTGTACGTTCAAGCCTGAAGTCCAGCTGCGTACGTGTGATCAATGACCTTCTGCAGTGTGTTGTTCTTGTTCTGTAAAGCGTGTAAAGATCAGAACGCGCTCCGCTCCGAGGCGGTGAAGCTCGGAGACATATGTGCAGCAGATCACACGCTACGTTAGGCCCGTGGTGCGCTATAGGCTACTACGTATGAAAGGCTGCGTTTGATGCCAGACTCGGCCGCTCGTCAGGAGAAGATGTTTAACCCATTGAGACCTGAAGCCGATTCTACATGTCTCCTAAATCTCAACAGTATTCTGAAAAACGCATGTTTCTATATCAGTGGTGCTCAATCTTTTTCATGTCAAGGACCCCCAAAATTATATGTATTTGGCCGCGGACCCCCATCAAAATATTTAGTTCCAGGGACCCCCCAGAGGCAACGATTTGAGTTAAAAAATGTTCGCTTTAAAAAAATATATATTCAAAGATTTGCACACATTTTCACGGTTTTTCAAAAATAGCAGATATACAAGCTCATAGCGCGGCACTCGGTGCCGCGCTACGAGCTTGTATATCTGCTATTTTTGAATAGCCCAAAGTGTAAAATAATGCTTTTTAGCGCAAAACAAAAAATGACACAGTTCCAGGTCTTAATGGGTTAATATCTGCAGGGCTCTAGACCCTCACAAACAGCATCCATGATCAGCTCAACTACAGTTTATTGGATGTCTGTCCGGTGGAGAAATCAGTATGTCCAAAAAACATGCTAGCCTACCTTTCAAGATTCAAATTCTAAAAATAGCAAAACAAAATTAGCAGATCGACAAGCGATTTATTGATGTTTTTTTTGTTTTTTTCACGTCACCACAGACCTCGCTAAATACCTTATGATCGCGCGTTAAACTGTTTGTAGACACACAGGGTAGCTGTGTGAGTGGCCCAGAGAAGAGCGTTTCAATCGGCGACGTTCCATTTTGCAGTCGTCGCGGTTTCTGTTAAACAGCGTTCAGCGAGGAGGAAAAAAAAAAACTCGGAGATAATGGCGGATTAGGGGAAGATTTAGAGCGGCGGCGGGTGGGAACGAAAATCTCCGGGTACGGATATTTCCATATCCGGGTGTGCTACAATGAAATGTGTCACCGCGAGGGAGGCCTACAATGAAATGTGTCACTGCGAGAAAAGAAGACCACTTCGCGTAGAACTACGCGACTGGCACGCTGCGCAATTATTTAGGTTTGCGTAGAACTACGCGATCGGCACGCAATGTGTTAAAATAAGGGACACCTATTGAGAAAAAATGTATAGAATATACCTATAACACAATGCAAACACAATGGTCTTAGGCTACTATTCATGATTATTTTTTTTCTGGAACCCGGGCATGGCACCTGCCATACCTTGCCATACCCAATTGACGCCCCTGCACTCTAGTATCAAGCATTAATTTACGAAGAAACACAAAAAGTGATTTTGTGCCCGAATGCAACAATATGCTTCTCTCTCTCTCTCCTCTTCTTCTTCTGCTTCTTTCCGCTAAATCCCATCGGGGTCGTCACGTCGGATCATAATGTTTCCATCTGCTTCTGTTCTCTGCGTCTTCTTCCTCAGTGACTCCAGGCCACCTGGTTTGTGGATGCGGTGAGAGAGGACTCTCACCGCGTCCACAAACCTCTTCTCTGTGGCCTTCCTCTTCTCCTCTTGCCTGGCAGCTCCGTCTTCAGCATCATTCTCCCAGAGCAGTGGTTTTCAACCTTTTTTTCATATCAAGGTCCATTGTTATTGTGAGATTTTATTTTATAAGATATTATGATGAGATTTAGCCTCTCAGACCCAAGAATATGTTGTTATTGTTGGATGAGTTGGATCCACAATTCCATCCATGCTGTATTGATGCTGGTACCAGTAGGAGAGATAACAGGCAAACGTTGATCAAAAATAACAATTATTTAATGAAGTAATGCGGATGTTTAACAATAATGTAACTCTTTGAGAGCGTAAAATGAAACCAAATGGACCCGTAACGGTCCATTTGGTTTCATTTTACACTCTCAAGAGTTAAAGATCTATAAGGGCTCCATTTGGTTACCGACTCTCCATCATTTAGCTGGGGACCACCTGGGATACCCTCAAGGACCACCGGTGGTCGCCGGACCACTGTTTGAGAACCACTCTCTAGCCTACACCAGAGTGTAGACTTTTGCTCTTCCTCATGGACTGGATTATACCAGTGTCAATTTACCTTACGTGGATTATGCGGTACACCTTAATCCCAAGTACAACGCGCTGACTTTTGTTTTCAGTTTTTTTTTTCTCGCACCTTAAAGGGACATTTCGCCGATTTTGCATCAAACCCCTATTTGTATCTAGTTCTAGGACCCATAAACATGATCCTGGTGTGTTTTTTGTGTTTTATCTGTATTTTTTGATTTGTATCCATATCCTCAGAGACTATGAGTAATTTAACTCATAGTCTCTTTATCTCACCTTATTTCCTGACTACAATGTAGACCACACACCCACGCAGCCTCCCCTCCCCACAAGGAAGGGCAGTGCCCCAAAGCATTATGGTCATTGTAGTAATGCAGCAGTCCAGTCAAACCCCAGTCAAACACACAGACTTCTATTTTTCTGGCCATATAGGGTGCAAATTTAAAATTTTGCTACTGTTATCTACTGTTATCTACTACAAATACGATTAACATTGAGTGACTGTAAGTCCTTCCACGGGTGAAATGCTCCTCATTCCCTGCCAGACTTATTTCTGGCTGTGTTTGCCCACTACCAGCGATCCCTTATGATCGCGTGTTCAACTGTTTGTAGACACACAGGGTAGTTGTGTGAGTGGCCCAGAGAAGACATTTTCAATCGGCGACATTCCATTTTGCAGTAGTAGCAGTTTCAAAACAGCGTCGCTAAACGGCATTCCTCGGCGGAGAAATGCAAAGCCGAGAAAAGACCGTTTTTAGAGGAGGACCTAAACAGGAAGTGGTACGGAACCGAAAATCTTCGATTTGACGTATTTCCGTATCCGGGTGTGCTACAATGAAATGTGTCACTGCGAGAGATGAAGGACACTGAGATCTTGTTTTAAAAAAATATTTTGCAAAATTACGTTTTTTTACGTCAGAGGCAGGTTTGGTAATTGGAAAGTAATTACGTTTTTTACATCAGTGGCAGTGAATGAGTTAACTAACGTCCATAATATATCACTTACAGTATACATCTGCTACATATATATGTATACATCATACCATAAAAAAGGGTGAAAAAAAGGAGAGACACACGGTATATTTACACACAGCATATCCATCCAAACATTATTATTATTATTATGCACATCAGGTTTAGAAATAAGGTGGATAATGAGCATAATAGCCGCTGGTATATATATACTGCGCATTATGGGTGTCCTTGAAATAAAATAGTAGCACTCTTTCCGGCAGACAGAAGTGTGGCTGCACACACACACACACACACACACACACACACACACACACACAGAGCGCTGACAGAAAACAGCGCGTCTCGTTGCTAATGCTAACGTGATGAAATGTGCTCTGAGCGAGGCCTGGGGCCGGAGGTGCATTAACCCCATCAACCCGGGAACGTGTCTGTGTCATTTTAAGATGTACTTTATAAAAAAAAAATAGCAGATCTACACAAGATCATAGCGCGGCACCGAGTGCCGCGCTATGATCTTATGTAGATCTGCTATTTTTTGAACAATTTGTGCAAATCTTTGAATATATATATTTTTTTTTAAAGCGAACATTTGTGAAATGATGTTGTTCCAGGGACACCCAGAAGCAAAGATTTCAGTTACAAATGTTCGCTTTCAAAAATATTATATATATATATATAAAGATTTACACACATTTTCACGATTTTTCAGAAACAGCAGATCCACAAGCTCATACTTGGTGTCTCACTATGAGCTTGTACATCTGCTATTTTTTTTTTGAATAGCCCAAAGTATGAAATAACGGTTATATAGCTCAAATCCTAAAATGACTAGAGATGTGTTCCCGCCCGGGCCCGAATGGGTTAAGAGCATGATGTATTCACTGTCCTTATTAGCCAGACATACTGTTGTCTTATTAAAACACTGCTTTCTGAGGGGGGGAGGGAGGGTGAACCCACAGGGCACACAGCAGCACCGTACATGTAAACAACGTATTTTTTTTATTTTTTTCTATTACTTCAGCATGAATACATAGACGTGGGATTCAGTGACGGACAAAGCTTTTTTTTTTTAAACGATTTTTGTTAATACATCGGTCAACGTCAGGCATTAATTTATACACAAAAGAGACAGTGAAAATAGCAGATCTTAAAAGCTCACGACCAAAATCTAATCCGATCTACAAGATTATTGATTGGCCATTTTTTTTCACTATACTGTATGTGAAATAGGGCTTAAGTGGTTAATTCATAATGTTTTACAGTCCCAAGAGTCCTCCCTTCCTAGAAATGTTGTCAATATTATATTTATATATTATACTAATATCATATATTTGAAAGCTAGACCCTCCTGAAAAAATTGATTATGCGATCGCAGAATTTACCGCATAATCAGCAAAATGGCGCATAATTATGCGGGGGTAACGTTTTTTCAAAAAGGCCGCATCGCATAATACGCACATCGCATCGCATAATATTTTCGCATATCGCATATTTTGCATATTGCCACCGCATTTCACCGCATAAAATTGCAAAACCCCGCATATTTCATCGCATAATGAAGAGTTTTAGCCCGCATAATCAAGGATTTTTGCCCGCGTTTTTCTGGATGGTCTACTGTAGAAAGCGGTGAAATATAAGTGATCAGCTCGCTAATAACAAACAAAAACCTAATACTATATTTGTTTTATTATAATAATGAGTAAAAATGTACAATACTTAAGTAAGTTTACTTAGTTTCTGTCCACCATTGGTGGGATTAGTCAGTAGCCTATATCCATTACATGGAAAAATATTGCGTTTATGAAGAAAAAACACATTTAACTCCTCCAGGCTAGGTCTTGCTGAGTATGCTAATTTCTTTTTAGCATGACTTTGCTGTAAACTTGCAAGGTTACACAAATTCACACACCTGGAAGCCACGCACGCACGCACACATCACACACGCACACGTGCACACGCATGCGCACATGCACAGAGTCCACTATAGCAGTGATTCTTAAACTTTTTCATGTCAAAGGCCCCCAAAATTCCTATAATGTGTACGGGCGGATAATAATTGTTTTTTTTTGTCCCCTCGGGCAGTGGTGTAAAGTAACTAAGTACATTTACTCAAGTACTATTATACTTAAGCACAATTTTGAAGTAGTTTAACTTTACTGGAGTACTTCCAATTGACAGTACTTTTACTTTTACTCATCACTACATCTCAGAGGCAAATATTGTACTTTTACTCCACTGCAATTATGTGAAAACTTTAGTTACTATTTACTTTGTAGATTTTGATTATTATAAAAAAAAAATTATAAAAAAACTACATTAACCACTTCAGCCCTATTTAAACTTTGGCTATTTGAAAATAGCAGATCCACAAGCTCACATCGTGTCGTATCGCGACACGTTGTGAGCTTGTAGATCAGCTATTTTCAAAGATAGGCTTTTACTCAAGTACATTTTGAATACCAGACCTTCAATTGTAACAGAGTGTTTCTACATTGCAGTATTGATACTTTCACTGAAAGGAGTAGTTCAGGCAAATAATGTAATGTAATGTGTAAATGATAATGATGAGATTTGTTTTGGGTGAACTACTCCTTTAAGTAAAACATTTGAGTACTTTTTTTGAGTACCACCACTGTCAGTGAACGGGGAGAGATGTTTAACCCATTAAGACCGGGAACGCATCTCTGTCATTTTAGATTTATTTGGCTGTTCAAAAATAGCAGATCTACAAGCTCATAGCGCGGCACCGAGTGCCGCGCTATGAGCTTGTAGATCTGCTATTTTTGAAAAATCATGAACGTTTTTGCAAATCTTTGAATATATATATATATATATTTTTTTTTTAAGCGTAAAATATTTTGTTCCAGGGACAATTTTGGGACAATTTTGTTCCAGGGACTGCTGTCCCCAGAAACAAAGATTTGAGGTACAAATGTTTGCATTAAAATATACATCTCCAAAGATTTGCACAAAATGTTCACGATTTTTCAAAAATCGTGATCTTTTTTTGTTGTTGTTGAACAATCGTGATAGATCACGAAATAGCAGATCTACAAGCTCATCTACAAGCTCATATAGCGTGGCACTCGGTGCCACGCTATATGAGCTTGTAGATATGCTATTTTTGAATAGCCATAGCAATCTAAAAATGAGACACGTGCTGCGTTCCCGGTCTTAATGACTTAAAACACCCGTTCCCCCCGTGGAACCTCTCCCTGCCATTCATCCATTCATCCATTCATCCATTCATCCATTCATCCATTCATCCATTCAGTCAGTCAGTCTTGGAGTCGCTCTCTTGGTAAATGGTGCATTCATATACAGTAGCACTTTTATCCAAAGCGCTTTACATAGATTGTGCATTACATTCACTCATTCACACACACATTCATTTACACACCGATGGAGGAGGAAACCATGCAAAGGCACCAACCTGGTCATCGGGAGCAATTAAGGGTTTTCAGCGTCTTGCTCAAGGACACTTCCACACTAACTCATCTGGGGGGAGCCCGGGATCGAACTGGGAACATTGCGGTTCCCATCCGGCCCGGGCCGCTCTACCCCAGAGCCACACTGCCGCCCTTTCCGTCTCTTCCCCAGTGACTTCAAGTTCTTCCCCCTGTTACGCTCCCCCGTCCTGCACCCCCCCCCCCCCCGTGGTGGTGGTCACCTCTGTTAGCGTCCCCATTGATTCCCGTTCATTATCAATGATTACCGTTCACTCCCCTTAGCCTGGTGTCACTGTGTTGATCTGTATTCATGGGGCGCTGCGTGCCCCCCCCCCCCCCCCCCCCACACCGCCTGACATTTGATTAAATCCCCAATCATGCGGAGCGCCGCGAGAGATTGGACAGAGTGATTGTGACTGTGTGTGTGTGTGCGTGTGCGTGCGGGTGTGTGTGCGTTTGTGTGTGTGCGCGCGCGTGTCTCCTCTCGATGGTCCAGAATGCATAAGGACTCTAGTGTGTGTGTGTGTGTGTGTGTGTGTGTGTGTGTGTGTGTGTGTGTGTGTGTGTGTGTGTGTGTGTGTGTGTGTGTGTGTGTGTGTGTGTGTGTGTGTGTGTGCTGCTGTTGTCCCTGATCGCCCTTCTGTCTCTGCCGTCAAACCCAGACAAATGGTAAACATAACCTTTTAGTAGCCCAGACACACACACACACTCTCTCACACACTCTCTCTCTCTCGCGCACGCACGCACGCACACACACACACACGCGCACGTGCACGCGCACGCGCACGCACACACGCACACGCACACACACACACACATACTCTCTCTCTCACACACCACACACACTCACTCACGCACGCACAAATGCAACAATCAGCCAATAGCAAGAGAGCCTCCTGTTTAAAAACAGTCAAACAAAGTCTTCAGTGTTAAGATCATTAAATTAAAAAAAAGAAGCGAGATCCGGGCACTCTAAGTTAAAAGAGGGAAGAGCCTTTATTTAATACAACCCCAACATGTTTGGACCTGAAGCGGTCTTCAATCAGGGCTACATTAATGCAACAAATGATACACTCTCGCAGTGGCGTGCACAGACATTTTGAGGGGCAGGTGCTCAAGTAAATTAGACTTTTTTTTGTTTACGTGGTCTGCTCTTTTTTCCCTCTACACCTATACCTCTTTGCCAAAACTGCGAGGCGTTGTGGGCTTGTAGATCTGCTATGTTTGGCTAAAGTTCTCCTCAGAAAAGGGATCCTAGGTTTCGAGTGGTTACGGTAAAAAGAAAAATCATATCACATAGAGATTTGCCGGACGCCCTGTAGTAACTCTGAGGACCCCCTAGGGGTCCCGGACCCCCTGTAGAAAACCCCTGCTGTAAACTGAAAAAGAAAAAAAACGTTTTTTTTTTCTTTTTTTCAAAAGGGCACTTCTGGTCAAGAGGGCAAAGGGCAGGTGCTCTAGCACCACCTAGAGTCTATCTGTGCACGTCCCTGCACTCTCGTTACATAGGGCCCGGTAATTAAACACTTGATTACCCACACACGTGGGTGCAACGCACTTAACCCTTCAAGACCGGGAACGCATCTGTTTTCATTTTAAGATGTCTTTGGCATTTTTATTTTTTAAATCTTGAACATTTGTGCAAATCTTTAAAATATATATATATATATATATTTTAAAGGGACCACTTCTGGGGATTCTGCAAATCTCTTCTAAATCCTAACAGTTTTTTGAAAAAAAACAAAAAAAACGTATGTCGCTATAATCAGTGGTTCTCAAACTTTTTCATGTCAAGGACCCCCAAAATCATATGTATTTGGCCGCGGACCCCCATCTCAAAATGTTTTGTTCCATGGACCCCCAGAAGCAAAGATTTGAGCTAAAAATGTATATTTATACATATATATATATACAGGGGTGCACATAACTTTTTAGGTCTGGTATGCAGAAGAGCACCTGGACATGTGACTTGGTGCGCATGGAGCCCGTCCCGTTTTGTCAACCGGGGGGGGGTTCAGCCCGTCCCGTTTTGTCAACGGGGGGGGGGGGGGTTCAGCCCGGACAGTTTTGTCAACGGGGGGGGGGGTTCAGCACGGTGCCCACCGGACAGTTTTGTCAACGGGGGGGGGGGGGGGGGGGGGGAGAAAAGACGATCTGCTTCTAAACTCCGCCGATTTTCGCCGTTTTTTTTCTCACGCTGTTAGATAAAGCCCACAAGGTTGGTGCCCTGTGCTGCTGCGCTGATTTTATCCGCCAGATTGGGACGTTCACGGCATATTTTGCACCATTACGGTGCGTTCATCATCGGTGACGAGTGCCTCTAACAGCCGCTGCTGGCTGCGTGCACGCAGCGAGGCAATGCGGGGCGATGCGAGGCGACGCGAGTCATATCTCTACCCCTGTGCCTAATGGCTGTACATGGGGCCGACGGGTGCTTTAGAGTGACTGTGTGAGTGTGGCTTCAGGAAGTAAATTCCTAGCCTCGATCTCCAGGCTTTTATTTTTTGGTTTTGCTAAAAAATAAAAGCTTGGAAATTCCTGTCCCAGCTGTTGGTGCGCAAAAGCGCCTCGCGTTGCCTGATGTGGTGCGCATTTTTTATTTTGGGTGCGCATGCGCACCTGCGCACCAGTTATGTGCACCCCTGTATATATATATATACATAGCGCCTCAGTATATTCCCGTCCGTGGCAATGAAAGCCTTTGCAGAATCGGACGGGAATTAACGTCCGATTTAAAGGCCAGTTTAAGGCCAGACATATCCTCAGTGTTCATTTGAATCCGAGGGGGTTACAAATGTATCCAAATGGATGCGTCCATTTGGATACATTTGTACTTCCTTTAGAGTCACGACAAAATACGTTTTTGTAAAGTGAGTGACTGACTTTGAGAGCCCGGCTCTCCTTCAAAACATCCGAGCGTGTACATTACGTTTTGTTCCTTTTTGTGTCTTTATGGCTGCATGGGCGGTGATGTGTATAAGATGAGAGTGTTTGCCAGTCAGTTGACTTCACGGCGGATCATAAAAGGTCATCTCCTGACTCTCATTTTTAGTGCGGACACAGACAGTGTGTCCGTCAAGGAGAGACAGTAGATTTGCATCCGTCTCCCGTAACTTCATAAAAACGTGACCCTTTCCGCAACCTCCTCGACCCGACCCCCCGACCCCCCCCCACCACCACCATCTCTACCCCTGCCTCTCTCTCTCTCTCTCTCTCTCTCTCGCTCTCGCTCTCGCTCTCGCTCTCTCTCTCTCTCTCTCTCTCTCTCTCTTAACCCATAAAGACCTGGAACTGTGTCATTTTTAGATTTGAGCTAAAAAGCATTATTTTACACTTTGGGCTATTCAAAAATAGCAGATCTACAAGCTCATAGTGCGGCACCGAGTGCCGCGCTACGAGCTTGTAGATCTGCTATTTTTGAAAATTCGAGAAAATGTGCAAATCTTTGAATATATAGATTTTTAAAACGAAAAATTTTAACTCAAATCTTTGCTTCTGGGGGGGTCCCTGGAACAACATATTTTGATGGGGGTCCGCGGCCAAATACATATCATTTTGGGGGTCCTTGAAATGAAAAAGATTGAGCACCACTGATATAGAAACATAGGTTTTTCAGAATACTGTTGTATGTGCTCTATTGCACAGGTTTTTAATCTACGGTGGGGGTTGTGGGAAGGTGAGGTCGGGGGTCGCACGTTCACATAACTGGGAAATAAAGATAAACTAGGAAAAAGTGCTCCTCGGAGCACAGGTCTCCGCCAGGTCAGCTAGGTTATTGTGGCCTCCTGGTGGCGCTATAACAGGCCAATGTGAAAAGGGGTGCGATTTGTTCTTAGGCTTTTCACTGCAATCGGACACGCATTCATGATTTGAGGCATTTTGTTCCAAAAATGTGTTTTGCAAAATTAGACCTGCTGGTGGCGCTATAACAGGCCAATGGTTAAAGGGTGGCATTTCTTCCTCGGCCTAGTGGGAATGTGGTGAGCTTGTAGATCGGCTATTTTCAAATAGCCTATGTATAAAATAGGTTTAAAGTGGTTAATGTATGTTTCATTATATCATAATGTATATCTGAAAAGTAATTAGTAACTGAAGTTTTCAAATAATTGTAGTGGAGTAAAAGTACAATATTTGCCTCTGAGATGTAGTGGAGTAGAAGTAAAAGTATTGGAAATTGGAAATACTCAAGTAAAGTACAAATACCTCGAAATTGTACTTAAGTACAGTACTTTTCACCAATGGTTTTAACATGTGTTCTGATGACTTCTTCAAACAAACTAAACTAAACTAAGTCACATATTGTGCAGCTATAGTATAGTGTGCCCAGGCCCCCAGCTCTCCTAATAGAATATGCTGTTTGTCGTGTGTCATCTCTGCTCTGTGAAGATCTTGTCTCTGCGTTTTACATTCATCTTTGACGGGAACTCTGCCAGTTTGCATCCACGGTTTAGGGCCAGATAGCAATTAAGTTTGTTTTGAGATCTCTCTCTCGTTCCCTTCATATATATTCCTCTGTGTCTCTGTCTCTGTCTCTGTCTCTGTGTCTGTGTCTGTGTCTGTGTCTGTCTCTGTGTCTGTCTCTGTGTCTGTCTCTGTCTCTGTCTCTGTCTCTGTCTCTGTGTCTGTCTCTGTCTCTGTGTCTGTGTCTGTGTCTGTGTCTGTCTCTGTCTCTGTGTCTGTGTCTGTGTCTGTCTCTGTGTCTGTCTCTGTGTCTGTGTCTGTGTCTGTGTCTGTCTCTGTGTGTCTGTGTCTGTCGCTCTCTCTCTCTCTGTCTCTCTCTCTGTCTCTCTCTCTGTGTCTGTCTCTGTGTCTGTCTCTGTCTCTGTCTCTGTGTCTGTCTCTGTCTCTGTCTCTGTCTCTGTGTCTGTGTCTGTCTCTGTGTCTGTCTCTGTCTCTGTCTCTGTGTCTGTGTCTGTCGCTCTCTCTCTCTCTCTCTGTCTCTCTCTCTGTCTCTCTCTCTGTCTCTCTCTCTGTCTCTCTCTCTCTCTCTGTCGCTCTCGCGCTCTCTGTCTCTGTCTCTGTCTCTCTCTCTCTCTCTCTCTCTGTCGCTCTCGCGCTCTCTGTCTCTGTCTATGTCTCTCTCTCTCTCTCTCTCTCTCTCTCTTGTCTGTCTCTGTCTCTGTGTCTGTGTCTGTGTCTGTCGCTCTCTCTCTCCCTGTCTCTCTCTCTGTCTCTTGCACTCACTCTCTCTCTCTCTCTTGCACTCTCTCTCTCTCTCTCTCTCTCTCTCTCTCTCTCTCTCTCTCTCTCTCTCTCTCTCTCTCTCTCTCTCTCTCTCTCTCTCTCTCTCTCTCTCTCTCTCTCTCCCTTCATATATATTCCTCTGTGTCTCTGTCTCTGTCTCTGTGTCTGTGTCTGTCTCTGTGTCTGTCTCTGTGTCTGTCTCTGTGTCTGTCTCTGTGTCTGTCTCTGTGTCTGTCTCTGTCTCTGTGTCTGTCTCTGTCTCTGTCTCTGTCTCTGTGTCTGTGTCTGTGTCTGTGTCTGTCTCTGTCTCTGTGTCTGTGTCTGTGTCTGTCTCTGTGTCTGTCGCTCGCTCTCTCTGTGTCTGTGTCTGTGTCTGTGTCTGTGTCTGTGTCTGTGTCTGTCTCTGTCTCTGTGTGTCTGTGTCTGTGTCTGTGTCTGTGTCTGTGTCTGTGTCTGTCTCTCTGTGTCTGTCTCTGTGTCTGTGTCTGTGTCTGTGTCTGTGTCTGTCTCTGTCTCTGTGTGTCTGTGTCTGTCGCTCTCTCTCTCTCTGTCTCTCTCTCTGTCTCTCTCTCTGTGTCTGTCTCTGTGTCTGTCTCTGTCTCTGTCTCTGTGTCTGTCTCTGTCTCTGTCTCTGTCTCTGTGTCTGTGTCTGTCTCTGTGTCTGTCTCTGTCTCTGTCTCTGTGTCTGTCTCTGTCTCTGTCTCTGTGTCTGTGTCTGTCGCTCTCTCTCTCTCTGTCTCTCTCTCTGTCTCTCTCTCTGTCTCTCTCTCTCTCTCTCTCTCTCTGTCGCTCTCGCGCTCTCTGTCTCTGTCTATGTCTCTCTCTCTCTCTCTCTCTCTCTCTCTTGTCTGTCTCTGTCTCTGTGTCTGTGTCTGTGTCTGTCGCTCTCTCTCTCCCTGTCTCTCTCTCTGTCTCTTGCACTCACTCTCTCTCTCTCTCTTGCACTCTCTCTCTCTCTCTCTCTCTCTCTCTCTCTCTCTCTCTCTCTCTCTCTCTCTCTCTCTCTCTCTCTCTCTCTCTCTCTCTCTCGTTCTGGCCATTTGAAAGGTCACTCTCATGGTTGACCTATGAAGAGAGTGATGTCTTGATTTATTTTAACGGCAGCCATTCTTCCTCCCTCACCGCTATTGATGTCAGTCTACGGGCTCCGCATGGGGTCCGCTCGCCTGTCTGCCTGCCTGTCTGTCTGCCTGTCTGCCTGTCTGCCTGTCTGTCTGTCTGTCTGTCTGTCTGTCTGTCTGTCTGTCTGCCTGCCTGCCTGCCTGCTTGCCTGGCTGTCTGTCTGTCTGTCTGTCTGTCACACCACAGGCGCTCTGCTCACTCCAAGCACACTTCCGATAAAGGATGATGGGCGATAAACGATAACCTTTCCCTCCGCCGCGTCCGCACCACTCAGCAAATCCAGCGAAAAGCCTCTTATATACACCACCTGATGAGATGCTACTTTAACACATTCAATCCGGGAACTAATCTGTGTCATTTTTAGATTCCTTTGGCTATTCAAAAAAAAAATGCCAGATCTACAAGCTCATATAGCGCGGCACCAAATATTTAAAGCAAATCTTTGAATATTTATATTATTTAAACCAAACGTTTGTAACTTACATCTTTGCTTCTTGGGGTCCCTGGAACAAAGTATTCGCAAAGTATTTGCTTTAAGAAATATATATATTCAAAGATTTGCACACATTTTCATGATTAAAAACAAAAAACAAAAAAAACGCAGATTTACAAGCTCATAGCGCGGCACTCGGTGCCGCGCTATGAGCTTGTAGATCTTCTGTTTTTTTTTAATAGCCCAAAGAAATGTAAAATGACACGGATGCGTCCGCCGGACTGAATGTGTTAGTTTGAGTCTGTCAGGAATGAAAGACCTTTTTTTTCATGAAACCCGTCCTTTTTGAGATGCAAGAAATTCATAATTAAAATTTTAAAAAAGTGTTTGTGAAAAGCCCCAGCAGTTTTTGCCAGCAGGGCCTTAACCCATTATATCCGGGAACGCATCTCTGTCATTTTAGAGATCTAATAGCAGATCTACAAGCTCATATGAGCTTGTAGATCTGCTGTTTTTTTTTTAAATCATGATTTTTTATTTTTTTTTGAAAATATTTGAATATATATATATTTTTAAAGGGAACATTTTTGACTCAAATCTTTGCGTCTGGGGGGTCCCTATTACAAAACATTTTGAGATGGGGGGGGGGGGGGGTCCGCGGCCAAATACGTATAACTTTGGGGGTCCTTGACATGAAAAGGTTTGAAAACCACTGATATAGAAACATACGTTCTACCAAAAAAACTGTTAGGATTTAGAAGACATTTGTAGAATACCCCAGAAGCAAAGATTTGAGTAAAAAAATGTTCGCTTTAAAAAATGGTATATATTCAAAAGATTTGCACAAACTTTCACGATTTCTTTCAAAAATAGCCAAATAAATCGAAAAATGACACAGATTCTTTCCCGGTCTAAATGGGTTAAGGTGATAAAATAAAAATAAATAAAAACGGTCTCATTAACAGAAAAATAACCATGAAAGGTGGCGTCGGTCGCATGCAGTGTGAAATAATGATTTATTTTAGTATAAATGTATTTTTTAAGCATGGCTGCCTCCTCTCTCTTCAGATGATATATTCAAAAGATCTTTTCTCCCTTAAGACATGAATATGAGGACGTCATTTAGAGACAGAACGTGGGGGGAAACTTTCACATTCTGTTTGAAGCTCAGGTGTTCTTTACAGACTTGTTAAAAAATAAATGTAAACCCGTTCCCTTTTTCTTTAACCACTTTAACCCATTAAGTCCTGACACTTTTTCAGGTGTTATGGACCTCGAATTGATATTCTATACACTTTTAAAACTTGTGAATTGGGACATTTTGCATAATGAGTACTTTCTACTTTTGGTACTTTAGGTACATTTTTATGCTAATACTTTGGTACGTTTACTCTAGTCAATTTTGAATTCCGGACTTTTACTTGTAACAGAGTACTTCTACATTGCCGTGTTGATACTTTTACATAAATCAAAAATGTGAGCACTTTTCCACCACTGGCACTGACGCATGGTAAATTGTCAGATACTGAGGCATTGAAATGGCTTAAGTCTGGTTTGGCTCACCTGAGTGAGTCTGGTTTGACTCACCTGAGTGAGTCTGGTTTGACTCACCTGAGTGAGTCTGGTTTGGCTCACCTGAGTGAGTCTGGTTTGGCTCACCTGAGTGAGTCTGGTTTTTCTCACCTGAGTAAGTCTGGTTTGACTCACCTGAGTGAGTCTGGTTTGACTCACCTGAGTGAGTCTGGTTTGGCTCACCTGAGTGAGTCTGGTTTTTCTCACCTGAGTGAGTCTGGTTTGGCTCACCTGAGTGAGTCTGGTTTGGCTCACCTGAGTGAGTCTGGTTTGGCTCACCTGAGTGAGTCTGTGTGGGGATGTGATTCAGTCAGTTGAGTCAAGCGAGTAAACCACGGTTCTGAAACTTGATATTGACGTGAGCAACATGTGTAAACACAATCTACAGTTGATTTGGTCAACAAAACATTTATTTTTGCAGGCCGTGATGGTGTCCTAATGCCAGATTCTTTTTACTTGGGTGTGCGGCAAAAATAGTCGATCTACAAGCTCACTACGCGTCTGTGCGCCGTGAGCTTGTAGATATACTATGTCAGACTATTTTCGGCGTATGACTTGTCTTACCTGTCTACTGGACCTCTTCTCCACTACTATAGTTTCCCCCTAACATGTTAATCTAGTTATTATTTGTTTGTATATTTAGTCATAGTTTCAGTCTTCATAGCTTAGTTTTTATTCAGTCAGTGAAAAAAAAAAAAGGTAGTCGACGAACAGTGTCCGTCACAGTTTTACACTGGTGGCAAGGAGCCAGCTGAGGAGGTGGGGGGGCATCTCCTGGACTGGTTGCCTCCCCAGGGAGGTTCTCCAGGCCTATATAGCCCAGCCGGGAGGTGGAGGAGGAGGAGGAGGAGGCTACAGGCCAGACAGAGGACCAGGTCAGGGGGGGATTACATCTCCACGCTGGCCTTGGGGGGGGAAGCCTCGGGATCCTCCAGTCAGTGCTGGCTGATGTGGGCAGAGGGAGGGGGGGGGGGGGGGGGGGACTGGGGTTAACAAAAAATAGCAGATCTACAAGCTCATAGCGCGGCACCGAGTGCCGCGCTATGAGCTTGTGGATCTGCTATTTTTGAAAAATCTTTAAAAAAATTGTGCAAATGTTAGATTTTGTATCTTGTATAATATTAGTGTTTTGTAACTCAAATCTTTGCTTCTGGAGGAGGTCCCTAGAACTAAATATTTTAAACAAATGTTTGCTTTAAAAAATATATATTCAAATATTTGCACACATCTTCAGGATTTTTCAAAAAAATAGCAGATCTACAAGCTCATAGTGCGGCACTCAGTGCCGCGCTATGAGCTTGTAGATCTGCTATTTTTGAATAGCCATAGAAAAGTGACACACAGTGCTGCGTTCCTGGTCTTAATGGGTTAAACTCCTGGTGTAGGCTGGTGTGTGAAATTCTTCGCAGAAGTTACATGTGCACAACAGAAGAGAGCTTTTCTCTCTCTCTTTTTTTCTCACCTTTTCCAAATCTTTTTGCACTTGTATTTTAGGTTGAACGATACAATATGAACACTGTATTGGTTGTATGTGTCACATCAGATTCTCACTTGAGTAGTTTTGCCTTCCAAAATATGTCTTGTTGTGTAAGTCATCCCATGTGGATTAATCCATCGACATGTAATTATCAGAAACGGCTCAGCCCATATTCCATAAATTGCATTGATTTGTAGTGGCCATAAGTCTCCTAAATTCAATTTGAACTTGAAACTTGAAAATAGCCGCTCTAGTCAAATAGAGATAATTTTTTTTTTAAAGGGATCAAAAGAGAGCCAGTGGCTTAAAGTAATGCTAGGTAACTTTTTCAATAAAACTAAAGTTAAATTGTATATCTTTTGTGAGTGGCAAATGTTTCACAACACCCACTCCATGAATTTCACCCCCGAAAGCCTTTTATTTATATATTTTCTATTGAACGTTGTCGAGGTTGACTTTCCCTCGAAAAAAAACAAGCAACAAAACCAAGCAAACCAACAGAACTCAACATAGTAGGTGCCAACAAAGCCACGGCGCCCAGGCCAGTGTAATGGGAATACATTGATGTGTGCCACAGTTTCAGAGAAACGGTGCACACAATGGAGAACAATGTCCCCATCATCACCGTGCCTCACAACAACACCCCAACACCTGCTGACCTTCTCCTGGACAGACAGGTCCGTTAACTGGGTCTCATTGCCAGGCTGTGTGAATGACACTGGGAGCGTTGGAGATGAAATATGGCTCGCCAGTCCCTGTCATTGTCTGTGGTTTAATGTCGGCTTTGCCTCTGTAGTCATGTCACCAGAGAATGTTTTTTGGGGGGTTGAGGGTGGCTTTAGAACTGGCTTTAGTGGTATATTCCTAGCAAAAAATCATGATATGTATTTGACCACGGACCCCCATCTCAAAGTATGTTGTTCCAGGGACCCCCCAGCAGCAAAGACTTCAGTTACAAAATGTGTCTTTAAAAATATATTTATATGCAAAGATGTGCGCACATATTTTTCAAAAAAGGCAGATCTACAAGCTCCTATGAGCTTGTAGATCTGCTATTTCTGAATAGCCAGAGTATACAATAATGGTTAAAGTGGTTAAAATGATTGTGGCGCTATATTAACATACTTTGCTTGGGACCCGCTGCCCCCCAAGGACCCCTGGGGGTCCCTGGACCCCACTTTACTGTAAGTCACATTTTGGCCATGGGGTTCCGTGGCCATCTTGAATCATGCAAATTACAAGAGTTGCCCAAAGTTTCCGTTTGGTGCAACCAAGCTTAAATAGTTCTATATGTCCATCACATGAATGCTAATCAACAACAACAACAGAAGGAATTGGAAAGAACATTTCTACGTTTAGTATTGAACCCATAGAAATGTCAATGTGGGGGTCCTGGCCCTTGTCCTGTGGGGGTCCTGGTCCTTGTCCTGTGGGGGTCCTGGTCCTTGTCCTGTGGGGGTCCTGGTCCTTGTCCTGTGGGGGTCCTGGCCCTTGTCCTGTGGGGGTCCTGGTCCTTGTCCTGTGGGGGTCCTGGTCCTTGTCCTGTGGGGGTCCTGGCCCTTGTCCTGTGGGGGTCCTGGTCCTTGTCCTGTGGGGGTCCTGGTCCTTGTCCTGTGGGGGTCCTGGCCCTTGTCCTGTGGGGGTCCTGGTCCTTATCCTGTGGGGGTCCTGGTCCTTGTCCTGTGGGGGTCCTGGTCCTTGTCCTGTGGGGGTCCTGGTCCTTGTCCTGTGGGGGTCCTGGTCCTTGTCCTGTGGGGGTCCTGGTCCTTGGCCCCAAAACGTTTGAGAACTTCAGTTCTAAACATAGTGTCTCCCAACAGGGCTGCATCAGGGCGGTGCCACCCACCATCCATGGACAACACACAGGACTCCATGACAGGCTGACCAGGAGGGTCATTTTTCACCCCGCATTCACTCCACAGTGCATGTGTGTGTGTGTGTGTGTGTGTGTGTGTGTGTGTGTGTGTGTGTGTGTGTGTGTGTGTGTGTGTGTGTGTGTGTGTGTGTGTGTGTGTGTGTGTGTGCGGTATGTCGTGCGGTGCCAACCTGTAACTCAATATGAGGGCGAAATATCTCTCCGCAGCGCACACACACACACATACACACACACACACACACACACACACACACACACACACGCACACACGCTGAGGAGAATGATCACGTGTGCGCCCGTGAGCATGTGTCACTATAGGTGTACACGAGAGCAAAATGCTCGCACAGTTAGTGCACACACACACACACACACACACACACACACACACACACACACACACACACACACACACACACACACACACACACACACACACACACACACACTCATCACTCTTACATAAGCGACTCTCTCCTGTGCTGACACAGGGCAAACACATGGGAGTTATTTCTGATGCCAGGGTGCGGTAAACAGACACACCGGGGGTGGGGGTTCCATTTATCTGCAGTGGGATGTGTTTTTTTTACGTCTAAATTCAACCCATTAAAACCGGGAAAGCATATTATAGATTTTAGCTATACACATATATGCAATATACATATATATATATATAAAATATGCTTTATATATCTATATATCTAGAGAGAGAGAGAGAGAGAGAGAGAGAGAGAGAATGCAATCAAGAGAGCGAGAGAGAGAGGGGATGCAAATAAGAGAGAGAGAGAGAGAGAGAGAGAGAGAGTGAGAGAGGACGCTATCAAATCAAGCTTTATTTATAGAGCACATAAAAACAATGGAGATTGACCAAAGTGCTTTACCCATGCAGTCAAATCAAAGCAGCAACAAAAACCTTTATGCACGTGCACCCGTATACTGTAGCACCAAATATACATTTAAAGTACAATAACCTCAGCTGTGACCAAAGGCCATTGCAAATTAAATAGAGTCTTAAGAAGAGATTTAAAAAGCCTCAATAGACTGATGGACACTTCTAATGGTAAAGGACAGGCTGGGCCAGAGCCAAGGGGCTAGAGCAGAAAAGGCACGATCTCTCCCCTGTATTTTAACCTTTATGGGAACACTCCATTGGTGGAAAGAGTACTCCAACGTTTGTTTTACTTAAATAAAGGTATCAATACTGCAATGCAGAAATACTCTGTTACAGGTGGAAGTCCAGTAATCAAAATTGACTTGAGTATAAGTACAAAAGTATTGGCATCAAAATATACTCATAGTACCAAAAGTAAAAGTACTAATTGTGCAGAATGTCCCATTTCACAAGTTCAAAATGTAAAAAAAAAAAAAAAAAATCTTTTGAAAATAGCAGATCTACAAGCTCACAATGCGTCGCATTGTGAGCTTGTAGATCGGCTATTTTCAAATGGCCGAAATGTATATCGGGCTGAAGTGTTTTGTAATAATAATCTAAATCTGCAAAGTAACTAAAGCTGTCAAATAATTGTAGTGGAGTAAAAGTACAATATTTGCCTCTGAGATGTAGTGGAGTAGAAGTAAAAAAAAATATTGAAACTTGGAAATACTCCAGTAAAGTAAAAATAGTACAGTACTTGAGTAAATGTACTTAGTTACTTTACACCACTGGAACAATCGAGAGCAGCTTGTCGGCAGACCTCAACGCTCTGGCATCATGGAGTATTAATCGTGCAAAAGTGCAGATAGATATGAGGGGGCCATGCCAGCCCTGTGTAGAGATTTATAAACACATAAAATCACCTTTCAAATGAATTCAGCACTTGGAGCATTGAAGGAAGCATTGAGTTGAACTAGAATCATGTCTCTCTGTGTGGATCGATACGAACGCTCAATACCATGAAAGACAAGAGATGGTATCAGAGCGGCAAGCAGGGCAGGAAAACAATGACTCATTCACAGCGATTGTTGAGGTGTTAACCTTAACCCATTAAGACCAGGAACGCATCTATGTCATTGTTTAAGATCTATTTGGCTATTTAAAAAATAGCAGATCTACAAGCTTGTATATTTGCTATTTTTGAAAAATATATATATATATTTTTTCTAAGCAAACATTTTTTCAAATGTTCATGTGTCAAACATTAGACAAATGTCTTCTAAATCCTAACAGTTTTTTTTATTTTTTTATTTATGTTTCTATATCAGTGGTTCTCAAACTAATTTAAATAAAGATATGTATTTGGCCACAGACCCCCATCTCAAAATATGTTGTTCCAGGGACCCCTAGAAGCACAGATCAGAGTTAAAAATGTTCACTTTAAAACATGTATATATATATATATATATATATTTAAAGATTTGCACAAATGTTCCCATTTTTTCCCCCAATAAATAGCAGATCTACAAGCTCATCGCGCGGCACTCGTTGCTGCACTATGAGCTTGTAGATCTGCTATGTTTTAAATAGCCAGTGAAATCTAAAATGACACAGATGCGTTCCCGGTCTCAATGGAATAACTGTGCCTCCTTTATTGTGTGTCTTTGATTTGATTGCACATTAAAAACAAATGGTGGTGGACAGTAACGCAGTACATTTACTTGAGTAGTTTGAGTATCTTTATTTTAATTTCCACTTCAAAGACAGAGACTGTACTTCTGTCAGTAGTACTTTATCCCATTAAGACCTGGAACGTATCTGTGTCACTTTTTGATTTGAGCTAAAAAAGCATATTTTACACTTTGGCTATTCAAAAATAGCAGATCTACAAGCTCATAGCGCGGCACGAGTGCCGCGCTACGAGCTTGTAGATCTGCTATTTTTGAATAATCGTGAAAATGTGTGCAAATCTTTGAATATATATTGTTTAAAGCGAACATTTTTAACGTCTATTCTTTGCTTCTGGGGGGTCCCTGGAACAAAACATTTTGAGATGGGGGTCCGCGGCCAAATACATATAATTTTGGGGGTCCTTGACATGAAAAAGGTTGAGCACCACTGATATAGAAACATACGTTTTTTTAGAATACTGTTGGGATTTAGAAGACATTTGTAGAATCGTCGTCAGGTCGTATAGGGTTATAGGAAGGGGAACAGTGCATTATGAATAACCACATAAAAAGCTGCACTACGTAACTTTCCTCTTCTACCCTGGATTTGAACCCTGTTTCCTGCGCAAGTGCTGAATTTATTTTACCATTGAGCTAATAGAGCCCTGCCTGCTTGCTCAGGGGAGAAATTGAATATTGACCATCAGGTACAAAACTTGTATCAGATCCTGTGTCTAGGTGAGACATGATGACCTTTGACACCATCTAAATGTCTCAATAGAAGAGCAGGGAGACACAATACAACCACCCCACTTATATAAGTTATATTGTATTAACACACTCTACCATACAGATTGTATAATAATAATACTAATGTTATATAACATACTCTACCATATTGGTTCTCAAAGTGGGGTCCGGGGACCCCCAGGGGTCCTTGAGGGAGTTCCAGGGGGTCCCCAGCTAAATGATGGATTAGGCACCAAATGGACCCTTATGGATCTGTAACTCTGAGAGTGTATAAATGGAACCAAATGGACCCGTTAGGGTCCATTTGTACACTCTCAGAGTTAAATTGACATTGATTTTACAATATAAATTGCGGTCCAAGTGATAGAAATGCCATTAAATGGGGGTCTGTAGCCCTAATGCATGTCAAACTGGGCGTCCTTGAAATTGAAATGGTTGAGAATCACTGCTAGAGCCGTAAAAAAATCATCTCTTATGGGGGTCCCTGGCATATCTTTTGAAATGGGTGTCCGCAGGCTAATAAGTGTCAATTTGGGGGTCCTTGACGTGAAAAAGTTTGAGAACCACTGCTCTAACATACAGATTGTATACGTTATATTGTATTAACATACACATTTTATTCATTAAAAATAGTTATATGGTGCCGCTTTAAGCCCTATATTTCAAATATTATAAGATATTTTTGAGTACTGATTTTTTTTGCACTGATTAAAAAGAAATTACGTAAAATTATTCAGAAACATGGAGACAACCCAACACAGTCCCTTGCAAACGTGTGTGTGTGTGTGTGTGTGTGTGTGTGTGTGTGTGTGTGTGTGTGTGTGTGTGTGTGTGTGTGTGTGTGTGTGTGTGTGTGTGAGGTTGTTGCTGTGGGGCAGAGTCCTCTTATCTCCTTATTCTAACCTTTTGCGTTTTTTCGTAAATTAACGCCCGATACTTGATCATACTACAGCATCACACAAAAGCAGCAGATCTACAAGCTCGAAACGCGGCGCAAAGAGAAACATTTCGAGCTTGTAGATCTGCTGCTTTTGATGCTTTTGAATTTGAATCCTGACAAGTAATAGTTTTGGAACATATGAGGTTTCCACCCGACAGAGAGAGATGTATATATGTATACACACACACACACACACACACACCTGTTCCATGACATATCATTACCCCCGTTAGCCATTAACATATGGTTGCCTAAGCAACAATAACAACGCGACACTCTCGTCTGTGTGTTTGTTTTCTGTTTGTCTTTTTCACCTTTTTCTGTTTTTCCTCCAGTAGCTGACCTTGGACTATTTTGCTGAAATTGTTTCATTTCATTCAGTGTTGGAGGGAAAAAACATATAAATATATATATATATATAGGAGCACCTAGCAGCGCTCTTATAAATATGTAATGTCATTGTTTTCACTCCGTTTGTTGTTGCTGCTGCTGCACCAAAGCAACAGTGGGACAGACTAAGCGTATAATGTGCTTGCCAATGCATTTTAACCCTTTAAGACCGGGAACGCATCAGTGTCATTTAAAGATTTATTTGGGCTTTTCAAAAAATAGCAGATCTACAAGCTACGGGCTTGTAGATCTGCTATTTTTGAAAGTTCTTGAACATCTTGTGCAAATCTTTGAATTATGTTCAAAGCGAACATTTGTAAGTCTTTGCTTCCAGGAGGATTCTACAAATGTCTTCTAAACCCTAACAGGTTTTTGAAAAAGGTATTTTTCTATATCAGTGGTTCTCAAACTTCGTCATGTCAGGGACCACCCAAAATTATACGTATCTGCCGACCCCCATCTCAAAACGTGTTGTTCCAGGGACCCCCCAGAAGCAAATATTTGAGTTAAAATGCATATATATACATATATATATATATATTCAACGATTTGCACAAATGTTCACGATTTTTCTAAAATATCAGATCTACAAGCTCGTAGCGCGGCACTCGGTGCCGCGCTACGAGCTTGTAGATCTGATATTTTTGATATAGCCCAAAGAAATCTTAAAATGACACAGATGCGTTCCCGGTCTTAAAGGGTTAAAACCACCTACAATAGTGCAGTGTTTTTTCACTGTGGGTGTCGTGGCACCCGAGGGTGCCGTGACACCAGTCCAGGGGCGCCGCAGAATACTGATGATATCTGGAATTTATCAATATCACTTCAGTTTAACCACTTAGACCCTCACTACTTAGTATGACGGACCTGAGTTGCACTGTATACACTTGATGAGTTATTTTTCCCATCCATGGGCCTATAGACCACCGAAGTCCGGACGTCACTCGTTCATCCCCTGGTTCGTAAAGTCATTTCTCTATGGAGAATAACATTGGGTCATCTTATCAGAATCGTCTCATATAAGAATTGTGGTCCAAAAATAAACAAACTGTCTCGGTGATATTGTCAGGGAGGAGGTTCTGTATCGTTTATGATAGTCAGTCACTCATATTTGATACAGTCTGTTTCTGGCAAAAATGTAACCAATTCGGCGGAAGTAACATTATGGTTTTCTCACCGTCAGTTGATGCTTCATATCCATAAGAGTCAAACCGCCGTGGTCATTTGTTTATTTTTGGAACATTTATATACAACATACATTTCGGCCGTTCGAAAATAGCCGATCTACAAGCTCACAATGCGTCGCGATGCGACCGACGCATTGTGAGCTTGTAAGTCTTAAGTTTATTTTTCATGCCAATACTTTTGTACTTTTACTCAAGTACATTTTTAATATACGAGACTTCTACTTGTAACATACTGTAGTATGTATATATTGCAGCATTGCTACTTTTAGTTTAAGAAAACATGGAGTACTTCTTCCACCACTTGTCAGTTGGTGCAAACTTTCTAGTTGATTTCCCCCCCGTTGGCCTTGAAATCCCACCTGGATCCATGAGAGTTGTGATGACCATCGGTCATCCAACGCAACCCTGTCAGAGCCTGCAGACACATCTTCACTTCTATGAGGAGGATGGATGCAGTGGTGTAAAGTAACTAAAGTGCATTTACTCAAGTACTGTACTTAAGTACAATTTTGAGGTATGTTTTACTTTACTGGAGTGTTTCCAATTTTCAGTGCTTTTACTTATACTCCATTACATCTCAGAGGCACATATTGTACTTGTACTCCACTACAATTATTTGAAAACTTTAGTTACTAGTTACTTTGCAGAGATACATTGTTATATCATAAAACATACATTAACCACTTTAGTCCTATTTTATACCCAGGCTTTTTGGAAATAGCCGATCTACAAGCTCACAACGCGTCGCATCGCGACGCGTTGTGAGCTTGTAGATCTGCTATTTTCAAACATTTTAGTACTTTTACTTTTAGTACTTTAAGTACATTTTTATACCAATACTTTTGTACTTTTACTCGAGTAAAACTGTGCAGATTTTTTTTTTTTGAAGGGCAGAAAGCCAAACTGAAGGGCAACGACCATGGCCTTCATGACCTCAGTGAAATTCCTGCCCTGGTCCCAAAGGAGAGCGGTCCCGGGTGTAAAGTTGGTCTGATCCAACCAATATGCCCATATATAGGCATGTATATTTATGACATCAGGGATCTCCACATATGGGCATGAAATGGACACAGACAGAGAGGCGTGTACAACAGATACTCTGACACTGAATATGTTGTATTTTCTGTCTGCAGCCTAATCTCTGCGCCACCAAATAGCCAGAAGCTGTTCATCTGACCTTGTTCCCCCCAAAATTCAGCTCAAACATGGGACAAAATGCATTCTACTATGCTGCCACCAACATGTGGATTGATAGATTGAATACTTTATCAGACAGAAATGTAAACAGCACGAGGTACAGTCAAATACTTGAGCTAAAAGGATATTAAACACAAAAAAAGTCCTGGGGGACTTGTTTCCTTTGTGGTCCTATTCAATTCATCAACATAGAATAAAAATAACACCAAAATATAATATCATCAACAAATATAAAATACTTGGGAAAGTAGGGAAAAATGGATAAAGAAAAAAACTTTGGGCAGTGAATGCCAACATGGGTGAGTTTACCTCTTCCTTTGGCCTCCCGTGAGATGGATTTTTAGGCCTGATTTGAAGGGAGCCAGAGATGCACATTCTTTGGTGGCAGTGCAGTAGAAAGATAATTTAGCCATGTTATCCGTTATCATGCCATAGCTATGGTCCAGTAGGTCCCTACTGGCCTACCAGGATGCTCTAATAGGCTGTTGTCAGTCATTCTATGGGTGATTCAATGTTAACGCATGTGCTGCTGTCAAGGGTCGGAGTCACATTGACATACAGCACAAACCCCCTCTCTGCGGCTTGCCTCGCCAATCATTAGACGTTCAGCCCCAGCCTCCTGGGATTGAATCACGACGGAGGCGTGCCATCAGAAGCGGACTTGAGCCACGAGAGGCACCACCGAGCGAGCTAAGGCGAGCGAGTTGCAGTGCCGAACGTTGCGAAGTTCGCTTGAGCCGACTCAGCGCCGTCCGAGTTACGTATGTCCCCATAGGCACACAATCGTAAAGCATATTTTGGGAAAAGTTCGTCCCAACTGCGTCACAGCGTGTCTTTTCCCGCCCATCACAGCGCGTCTTTTCCAGGACTTACTTTACGGCCGAGTCTACCAAAGCCTCCTGGATGACCGCACATGCGGTAACTTCAAAACAGCCCTAAAGATACACCTTCAGGAGGCTGCAATTGGAAAATGGCCCCTGTCTAAGTCCTAACCTAACCTACCCCCCTACCCCCCCCCCCTCTCTCCTTCTCCTTTTGTACATATTTCTCACTCTTCATACCAGTAACCTGTAAACTGATTGTATGACATGCTATAGTAGTTGTGTATATCTGTCTGTCTCTTATATGTCATCATGATTTGTGTGCATGGGGAACTCATTTGAAACAAGCTCTGTGCTTTTATGAGTCTTCCAGTTTAGTAGACCTTGTATTGTGAATTTGTACTTCCATGTACTGTTGTTCTCATGTCTTACTAAATAAAGTACATCAATCAATCAATCAAACCCTGTGGTATAAAGGACTCTCTGACAGGAATCATTTCCATAGATAGCATAACAACCCTTAATTAAGAGGCTTTTTTTTCTTAGCTTTAAGTTGCTTTTTTTTCTTAGCTTTTTATGTCATGGTAAAATCTTCATCCCACATCAAGTACATTAACAGTAAAATTAACAGTAAAAGACACAAGTACAAAGCTACATAAAGAGAGAGAGATTTATTGACATTCATTTCAAACTCAGGACAGATACTGGTACACTGGTCAACGTAAAATTGGCTGTTTTTTTCCTTAAATGTATAAAATAAAGAATGAATGTGTGCTTTGAAAAATGGTCATACATAATTTTAACATACACGGTACATCATCATCAGACCTAGACCCTTCAACTTTGTCTGTGACTGGCTAGTGGCTATCACAGGTTTTCTAGCATTTGTAGAAATATTGGACCTTAAATGTAATTAAACCAATATATGATATGTATTTTGCCCCACATTTGTAAACAAATATTAAAAATAAAATGGTGCCCAGTGTTCTCAGGGGCCCAGTGTGCCAGTTACCCTTCCTTTTTTATTTTTTTTACTTGTGTTTATTGAGCACCATGTTTGCATTGTAGACAGTGTACAACATGAGCAGAGAGAGAAAACAATTAATATATATATATATATACGTTTTTTTTTTAAGTAAACAAACAATAGAAAAATGAACATTGTAAATGACATTTGAAAAAAAAAATCATTTTCTCTCCCCCCCCGCCTTTTTCCTTTTTTTCCCCCTTCCCCTTCCCACCCTTACTAAGGTATGTCTTTCCCCCCCCCCCCCCCCTCCCCCACAGTTGAAAAAAAAAGTTGTGTTTAAGCGGTTAATTAAATGAAAACAGGTAGACAACAGGTATTTAACCCATTAAGTCCTGAGGCCCATTCTACAAATGTCTTCTAAATCAGTAGTTCTCAAACTGTTTTGTGCCAAGGTCCCCCAAAATGATATGTATTTGGCTGCGGACCCCCCATCTCAATTTTTTTGTGCCAGGGACCCCCCCCCCACCCCCCCAGAAGAGAGGGTTTGTGTTCTAAATTATTTTAAAATGTTTTCAAACACTTTCAAGATTTTTTCAAAAATGCAAAAAGATAGCAGATGTACAAGCTGTGAGCTTGTAGATCTGCTATTTTTCAATAGCCAACGCTAAAAAATTTAACTTTTTTTTATGTGTTTAAGTGGGTAATCAATGAAAACATGTAGACCAGGGTTGAAGTGGTTAATTAATTGAAAATAGGTAGACCAGACCAAACATTCATGACAACAAAAAAAAAAGACCCTCTCTCTACAAACACACAACCAAACCATATGGATTATGAATGTTAAATAAGACGGGGGTAGGAGTAAATACTTTTTAGATTCTTCCTACTCCTTTTTCAACATGTTGGGGATGATCAATGATCACATTTTTTTAAGTCATTTTTTGTTGTTTACCTTTTTTTTATGTTATATTGTGGCTTTTATTGTTATTCGTTTTTTTTTTTTTTTTTTTTTTAAACCTGCAAGTTCAAAATAAAGATTATCAAATCAAAACCACCCAGTGGGGTTAAATGAAAACAGGTACACCAGGGTTGAAGAGGTTAATTCATCTGCGTGTGTGAGATGTTTCTCAGAGGTGCACCTGTCCTGAAAACGGAATTATTAACCATCAAAATCTCTTAAAGCAGACTTGAGGAGGGCTGTTTGCAGTGACGATCTCGTTCATCCAGGTAGCCATCGCGTTGACGTTGGTGTACACATGAGGACCTCTCGCCCCCCAACCGCTTATGTAGCTTCCAAACAGCGTCCAGGAGTGGTCATAGTTATGGCACATCAGAGGTCCTCCCCTGTCATACTGAAACAAGAAGCAGTTGTGTTTTACATTGTGTGTTATTATGTGTAAATGTCATGTGATGTGTGTTATTATGTGTAAATGTCATGTGATGTTTTCATCTCTGTGTCACTCACCCAGTCGGGATAGGACTCAGAGCGTCCAGTACAGAACGTAGTGCTGGTGATCCATGCGTCGGCGTTGCCGGGGGAAACAGGCCACTCACGTCTGCACTGATCATTGCTGATGATAGTGGACCAAGTCTCATGGAGCTTGTCACGGTATGATGCTAGGGGAAAACACACAGGATTCAAAGTTGAGGACTTTGTACACAGTCATTTATAAATACAGTGGCAAATTGTAATCCATTACAAAATACATATTTTAACCACTTTTTAACCCCTATTTTTGGCATGTCGTTATAGGAAAAAATAAGTATTTATTTATTGTTCACACATTTTCAAAAATAGTGATCCACAAGCTCACAACATGCTGTGATGTGAGCTTGTAGATCATCTATTTCCACTCTGAATATAATGTTGAGATTATGAATTGCCAGTGAAGACTCTAGGCAGAAGTACAGGAAGTCCCGCCCTAAAGCCCTCAAGGAAGTTACGTTAATGCTGTGCAGATCTGTGTACATCCCAGGAAATGAAAACTGTGCTGTGATTGGTCAATGAAAGAGCGCTTCCAGGGGAAGTACATACAACGTAAGTCCCACCCTATTAAATTCCTTGTTGACCTGTATGAATGTGTGTTTATGTTGTTTCCTCACCACCATCTGGTTTGGTCAGCCCCCATCCAGTGACCTTGCACGTCTTGCCAGCAGGGGGGAAGTCACCAGCCTCAGGGACACACACAGGTTTAACATACTTGTTAATCTTCGCAGGTTGCCACAGTTTGAGCAACACCATGTTATACTGAGGCCAGTTGGATTCAGTCGCTTTGGGGTGCCTGAAGACCTATCAGAGAAATGACAGGCACACGTTTAGATTAACCACATAAGCCCTCTTTCCATAAAAGAAAACATTTAAAAGCTCAGATTCTAGATCTATTTTCAAAGGAGCTGTGAATCTGTCTAGAGAGATTAGTGTGAACATAGTGTTAGTTATGTAATATGTTCTGACACATGTTTGAGGTTCATACCTTTTCAACCCAGATCTTCTGTCGAGTGGTTTCAGTGGTAGATTTACGGTCGTGAGCTCCCAGCAGCACAAAGCCTCCACTGGAGAAGACAACAGAAACAAATGATTATTTCACTTTAATTCCATTATCAATAAGTAACTATATTAACATTTGTCCATAAGTAGCAGAGCTACTGGTTGGTTGTTAAATGTTACATATTATCCACTTTAGCCCTACACATACTCAGTTGTACAACAAATTGCGAAAATAGCAGATCTACAAGGTCAAATGCGTTGCTGTAGCACATTGTGAACTTGTAGATCTGCTGTTTTCGCTATTCGTTAGGGTTAGGTGAGGACAAGTTTAAAGGGATGAAGAGACAGAGTGATTAATAATAAACTGTGTTTACTTATATATATGTCATGGATAATGTATGTTTGCATTACCTTGACCAGGAGCTGGCCGCAACAAAATACTTATTAATCAGTACACCACCCCCAGAAAAAGATCCGGAATCGCCCTAAAAGATAAAAGGTAAAGTGTGAATCAAAGGCATCTGCCTGAGGTGTCCTTGCTCAAGGACACCTCAAAACTCAGCCAGGAGGAGCCTGGGAATGAACCGGGAACCTTCTGATTCCAAGACGACCGCTGTACTTCCTGAGCCACTGCTGACCTGTTGCATAATGATATGTATATGTATAATGTATATTCATATCTATAATGTATATTTACATAGGTAGCCACCATCCAGGGCCAGGAATGTGGAGCAGCCTCTTCACCGTTGACGATTAAAGGTAGAACTGCAGGCCGAATCCCACACCCACTCATCTCTACACATGATAAAACACACCAGGACAGCTCTAAATACATACAATTAAATAGCTTACATTTAATGAGACTGACACACACACACACACACACACACACACACACACACACACACACACACACACACACACACACACACACACACACACACACACACACACACACACACAGAGCATGCTTCAATGGACATTAAAACATGAACACACCTTTCATGGCAGAGCTGATGAACTTCTTGCTGGATGTCCAGTAGACGGTGGGCGTGTCTGGAGCACCACACACTTCAGGACTCCTAATCATGAAACCCGCCATAAGCCAATCACGGCCTTGTTTCACCATGATGGAACCTCCTCTGTCCCCCTGATAAGACACAAGTAAGCATATTGTTCACTCTCCAGCGCTCAGTTACTGTTAAAGCACACTGTTAACTTTTTACAATGTAAAGTCTTTACAATTTGTTTCATTTTTCTACATCTAATGTATTTCCAGGAAGAGAGACAGGCTATAGTAATTTTCTGTTAGCTTGGAATCCCCATCGATGATGTCGTTGGCAGGCAGGTTCCCGAGCTGTCTACATTAAGATTTGAATGGGATTTGAATGTCATTCTTACTACGCATGCGTCCTGGCCTCCTGTCACGTCTTCTGCACAGATCATGTTGTCATCTAACCTGCCGCTCCAGATCCGGTTACAACGGTCATGGTCAGTTACCTTAACGCTCACTCCTTGCAGAGCTCTGGGGAATGGTAGCGGTTCTATAGATACAAACAAACAAACAAACAACAGAATCATTATTAGTGTGAGTATAAGGTTCTGACTGCAAGATTAACAACTTAAACCCTGCGTCCCTATTTTGGGCATGTTATGTCATTATGAACTATTAATGCACTATTATTGTTATTGTTATTATTATTCTACATGTACTGCACACCAGTGCATTTGATCATTTGGTCCCCAGGGTGCCATTTTGGGGGTCCCGTGCTTACCTTCTCCGATGTGACCCCAGCCATAGACCATGGCGTCCGTACCAGTGGGAAACACACTGCCGTCGTCTGCCAGGCAAGCAGGTTGGATGTCTTCAGTGAAGTCGACGGGTGAGTCCATTTTCAGCAGAGCTTGGTCGTTACCCCACCGCCCGCTAAAGGAAGATCAGAATAATCCAATATTAGTTATTAATAACACTAGAATAATCAACGTTGATTTTGGTCAATCGTGCACATCCTTACATTGGAGAGCACTGTTGGTTGATCCTGAAATCAATAACGCCTCTCTGCACGCCTCCTGCCTGATCCAGGTTGGTCCGTCCAAGCTGGACTCTCAAGGTCATTGGGTCGATGTTTCTGGAGGAGAGAAATATCCCATTTAGTCATGCTATATTCCTTTGGTTTCGTATTGTTGACTTTTACAGTTCTCAAAGATGCCTCTCGCTCTCCCCGCCTCTCGCTCTCCCTTCCCTCTCCCTATATCCCTCTCTCTCTCTCCGCCCCCTCTCTCTCTCTCTGTGCCGCTCGCTCACAAAAATCTTGCAATTGCACAGAATGACAGGCTAACAACACAAACACAGGGAGGAGGACCCTAAGCCCCCCGATCTCTCAAGGGAATCGCCCCTGGTGTAATAATATGAATGAACTTACTTTAGGCATTGTTTGGGAAGATAGACATGTAGATCGTCCACGAGAGTCCCGCTGCAGATGTGTTCAGAGTCTCGTTGAATGCTGACGGCAGACGGAAGTTTAGCTGGACTTCCTCCAAGAATCAGTGAGTCAGGTTCCTGGTGGGTAGGTACACCTGCCATCGCCGCACACACTGGAACAGGGATCAGAGAAATAATTAACCACTGAAGACCTACGTATCCACCTGTTTCCTAGGCTTTTCACCGTGTTCCACTCCCTGTCTTTTGATCCAATGAAATCCAATGAAACCGGTCAGATGACTAATGATATCCAATGAAATCCGACAGGAAGTGGAAAACACACAGCCTAGGAAACAGATGCATAGGCTAGGCTATACAACACATGGCATCTAAAAGAATTAGCCTAAGGGTGTAAGTGTTAAATATCTCTATATTAAGGTAGTAGCCTAATCATTGCTGTACAGTAAAAGGGGTCTCCCAGTCTCAACAGGAGAGACAACGCATACACGATAAACATGTGACATAGGAAGTGATGCAGCCAAAATTGGAACTGGAATAGTATTAGCTTCAAATCTTAGTATGTTAAAGGAGACATCCGTTCATTTTTAGTGTTATCTTTGATGTGTGGCAAATCACTCACCAACGTAGAAATGCCCATTGAGTTACTCCACAGATCCCCCTGTCGACCCCCACCGTTGGCATAATAGGAGGCGCGTGTATAGCCCAAATTTGCCTATTTTAACAAATGCAAAGTCTGTTTTTTTTCTCCTAGCACTCATTGTGGAGCCCCGTGATATTATTAGCGGTTAGCTTGTCGGGACTTTCACCGCCTGTAAGGGTATCGTGGGGCTCCACAATGAGTGCTAGGAGAGAAAAAAACAGACTTTGCATTTGTCAAAATAGGCAAATTTGGGCTATACACGCGCCTCCTATTATGCCAACGGTGGGGGTCGACAGGGGGATCTGTGGAGTAACTCAATGGGCATGTCTACGTTGGTGAGTGATTTGCCACACATCAAAGATAACACAAAACATTAACGGATGTCTCCTTTAAGATTTGAAGCTATAAATTGCAAAAAGAAAAAAACATTATGAAATTTGTCTTACCAGAGAGGGCAATGATCAGAAGGACGTAAGGACGTTGCCACCATTTGGACTGGAGGCTTACGTCAGCCATCGTGGCACAGAGGCCGGCAGGGATCTCAAAAATAAGAAGGCTCTGATGGGGTCCAAGCAGGAAGTAGATTCAGATGCTCCTTGGCAGTCGGCAGTCTCTAGGGGAGGGAGATTCACTGGAGAACTAATCCGTGGAAAAGATACCTGGGATCTGGTTACTGCTTCTCTCTGAAGAAGTGGTTGAGGTCTGAGTATCGATGGATTAGACAGAATTTATGCATTGCGCTGTCTTATAAACCCTTGTCTGTACGGTGCTCGTGTCATCAGGGTGATGTCAGTCATATCCATATATGGAGCCCCCGATATCAGTCATGCCCAGAAGATAGGGTCTGTGATGTCAGAGCTTGGATGTTTCTGTTAGCTCCATATATGGGGCTCTGCAGGAGGGGGGTCTATGATGTGTGAGCTTGGCAGTGGTGGAAAGTAACCAAGTACATTTACTTAAGTACTGTACTTAAGTAACATTTTGAGGTATTTTACTTGAGTGTTTCCAATTTCCAATACTTTTACTTCTACTCCACTACATCTCAGAGGCAAATATTGTACTTTTACTCCACTACAATTATTTGAAAGCTTTAGTTACTTGTTACTTTTCAGATATAAATTATGATATAATGAAACATACATTAACCACTTTAAACCTATTTTATACCTAGGCTATTTGAAAATAGCAGATCTACAAGCTCACAACGCGTCGCGACGCGTTGTGAGCTTGTAGATCTGCTATTTTCAAATATTTAGTACTTTTACTTTTGGTACTTTAAGTACATTTTGATGCCAGTACTTCTGTACTTTTACTCAAGTACATTTAGAATTCCGGACTTTTACTTGTAACAGAGTACTTTTACAGTGCAGTATTGATACTTTTACTTAAGTAAAACCTTTGAGTCCTTTTTCCACCACTGGAGCTTGGTATGTCAGTTTATCTCCATATATACAACAACACATGGAAGTAACACTGGCATTTTATGCCCATATTTGGAGATCCCTGATTTCATAAATACATGCCTATATATGGGCATATTGGTTGGAGATTTCAGCCCGACAGCGACGATATGTCATAGATGACTGACGTCATAGACTAGCCAGATGAAGATCCACATGTAAGCAACACTGTTATTATATCATATATATTATTATATATTATATTATTATATATATATATATATATATATTATATATAACCCGTCTGCTCCACTCAAAGCCAGGCAGAACTAAAAAGAAAGTTTCAATGTTGTTGGGTGCCTCGGGGCTAAAGCACCCAGTAGAAATGACGAGCACCCATCACAAACTCATCACAAAAAAATTAAAATAAAAAAACTCCGACATCTGCACTTCATGAAGTACATTTTTTGTACCAAATTAACCGCATTAAAGTAACAAAAAAAACACAAAAAGGTAACAAAGCCAGCCACTCATGCGCTGCGCACCCAATAACACGGACATAAATCGGCGCCCCTGGGCATGAGACCAAACTGAGGGGGGGGGGGCACGGAGGCCATGGCCATCTGCTTTTTTTTCACTCGTTTTTAGAAAATGTCTTTATGTTCTACATATTGTCACAGCTGGCTCTCGGCCTTGACAAATATTGGGGAGGAGAGCAGGGTAAAAGGTAAAACAAGGTGTGTTTTTTTTTTATCAGGCCTAATGACAAACAACTAAGGGAAAGGCGAACAGAACATATTACGGATCCTATGAGGTGTGTAGTCAGTAAATCAGTGGTGTAGGTGTGCATGTGTGGAGCATAGTGTGGTGGTGCGAAGTGTGCTGATGGAAAGTAACAGACATAATAATCATAAGGGAATGGGGGTAGAGCTGGTGGAGACAGCAGGTTTGTTCTCCTCTGGATCTCAACAGAGACTGGCCTGGCAGGGCTTTCATAGCCTCTTGGAGGCATCGGACCCAGGTGGGTCCGGGTACTATTATACTTTAGTACCCGGACCCAGGTGCTCTCCAGTGAGCCAATCAGCGCAGGAGGCCCCACCCTGCATTTCACTTTAAAACACTTCTGTCTGACATTCACTTCCTCATTTTTAGCTGCTGGTCAGATCTAAAAATGAGTAACTGAATATGGGCTCAATGTGAACATATAGTCAAACAGAACGTACTAGTGTGGCATATATTTGTCATTAAGAATGGGGAATTAGGTGAGAGCGTTGCTCAGTAAATTCTTAACATCCCTGTTAAATGCCTTCTACCATTCTGAGGTCCAATAAGATCCATAAATACTGAAGGTAATAAGGAATTGAAAACATATTTTGGCATGTTTTAGTTGGTCTCTCTCTAGCAGCTGTATTGTATGTGTATGTGACATCCTGAATCTTTGAGCCTTGACAGGACAACAGTGATGCAGGTACACATTGTGATAACATACCTAGAGTCTAGTGAAATCTAATGTATATTACAGGTGTTCCTTCAGAATCCTCTGCACCACACCACTGGTCACCTTGACTCTGTGCTTTGTGGTGTTTAAAACATGATGACAGCTGAATGGATGTTCTCCTTTACAGAAGAATCTTCATACTGTTGTGTCATCTCTATAGTTATAGACCAGAGCCCACGATTACATCCCAAGTTCCATGACAATGTCATGTTACCTGGACCTAAACAGACAGACAGACAGAAAAAGAAAGAAAGAAAGAAAGAAAGAAAGAAAGAAAGAAAGAAAGAAAGAAAGAATCAGGCAGGAGGCCCCACCCTGCTCACCTATAGGGCAAGAGTTAAATGGCAAGGCATGCTCACCCTCAACCACCCAGACTAGACCAGACTAAATTGTGGGGCGTCACAATTTCAATATAGCATTGCATTGATCTTAAAAAGATTTGAGACTCTTGAGGATCGGAACGGGAGACGACTAGGGTTTCGCCCACGACTTGCGGAGGGACTCCAGGGTGGCGGGCGTAAGGGGAATAAGGTCCTTTGGCGCCCGCGTCGTCCTACTGTAGCTCCGCCGATGCCGTCAAGAAGGGAGGCCTGTTGTGGGGCCCTTTCTTCCGGACGGGGCCACACCACGACTGAGCGTACCGTCGCTCGATGAAGCAGCTCGTGTAGGCTAGTGTCGTCGAGCTCCAGGCCAGGCTCCACCGAGGAGTTTTACCTCATGGTGGACGGCCTTTGTGTGGGTGGCAGGGAGGCCCTTTCGTAGGAGGGGGGAATGACGTCGTCCTCCGCCGGGGAGTCAAGTGAGATGTGGTCGTCCTCGTCTCCTTCCTCCATGCCTCGTCCTCAAGGTTTTCGTAGACGTGGTCCTCCAGTTTCAGATCGCGGGAATTGTTTGGGTGGGAAGGGGCTTGTGAAAGAAATATTGTTTTTTTGATTTGTTTGTTTATTTATTTTGTTTGTTAGGGAAAGAGATAGAGACAGAAGTCTATTTAAAGCCTGGAGTGTATTATTTATTTACCATGTGATTTGTCAATGATTGATTTTGCGGCTTAAGTATATAAAGTAATTCAGTTGAAAACCTGCTGATCCTGTTGTTTTTCCTTTAGTTAATGGTTATCCTTTCAAAGTAAAAGGCCAATTGTTACAGTTTTAGTTAACTTTTATGCTTGAAATCTTGAATTATCAAATCAAAACGGATACATACAGGTCCTAAACCATGAGGGCACCTCAATGTTAAATTCACAGTTTCTTCCCAAATGTTAAAAGAATATATAATAAAAAATAAATGTGTGCTTTGGAAAATGGTTTGAAGAATTTGTATGATTCGAACATGCTGGGTAGATCATTATCAGACCTAAACTTCAATTTCTTGTTTATCCGCAAAATGACTGGATGAATTTTGTAGTAATTTGTAGCATTAGTAGAAATATTGGGCCTTACATGTCATTTGAAATTGATTTGGCCCCTCATTTATAAAATATAAATGTAAAATCAAATATGAATGAAATAGAAAAAAATAAATGTAAAAAGTACGTGTCCCTTTTATGCCCATATATGGAGATCTCTGTATCTGTCAGTCCATGTACCTTGTATACCCATATATGGAGATTGGAGATCCCTGATGTCATCAGTATATACCCATATATTGTCATGCCCATATACGGGCATATAAGTTAGATCGGCAGTTCTGGACAACTGGATATCCATAATGCCTATATATGGATATTTCGGGGACGTGGCAGCTAAAATTAATATCAAATATCTAAATACTAAATACAAGCAACTTAAAAACTGTCTGGGGTGTTCACAAAAGACAGAGTAGACGGTAAAATGACCCAAAACATGTTTGAAAGTGAAATATCTATTTGTCACAGTAACTGTATTTTTATCTATAGGCCTACATGTCATACATTCAATGTAAAATTCAAATTAGTTTTATTGCACAAAAGTAAACTCTCAGAGTAATGTAATATTTTGCCTTTCAAAAGACCAGAATTCTACAAGTATGTCGTACATTAACCATTCATGATGAGTTAAAGTTGCATTAGTTGCGTTTACTGTAAATTCAACAACCAAACAATTCTTAATGTATACCACCCTATTATGCCAAATTAAAGTCAATTAGAATGATGTATAGTGAAACTAACTATCTAAAGTAAACTTAAAAGGACATTTCACTTTAAAACACTTCTGTCTGACATTCACTTCCTCATTTTAAGCTGCTGGTCAGATCTAAAAATGAGTAACTGAATATGGGCTCAATGTGAACATAGTCAAACAGAAAGTACAAGTGTGGCATATATTTGTCATTAAGAATGGGGAATTAGGTGAGAGCGTTTCTCAGTAAATTCATAACATCCCTGTTAAATGCCTTCTACCATTCTGAGGTCCAATAAGATCCATAAATACTGAAGGTAATAAGGAATTGAATACATATTTTAGGATGTTTTAGTAGGTCTCTCTCTAGCAGAGCTGTATTGTATGTGTATGTGACATCCTGAATCTTTGAACCTTGACAGGACAACAGTGAAGCAGGTACACATTGTGATAACATTATATTATACAAATAGATAATAATATTCTAGATAGAGTTACTGTTACCAAATTTCTTGGAGTAATTATAGATGAAAAACTCACCTGGAAAAATCATATAGCACTCATTTCTAATAAAATAGGTAAGAATATTGGAGTCATCAGAAGAATACGCCACCTTGTGGCAAGAAAAATCCTAATTAATTTATATTATACTATGATTTATCCTTACATTACATACTGCAATATGGTGTGGGCAAGCAATTTCAAAACCAATCTCAATTGCATTTTTCTGCTTCAAAAAACGTTTTATCAAAATGATTACTTTTTCTAACAAATTTTCCAGGTCCACTCCTTTGTTTCAGTCTCTTAGAATTCTTCCCATTTTTGATTTAAATAACCTTCAAATATGCATTTTTTTTTTGTTTCAATCTATTCACAAATTACTCCCAATCTGTTTTCAAAATAGATTTCCGTTTAATAATGAAATTCATAGCCATAACACTAGGTCAGCTGGTGATCGTCATTCCACTTTTTGCAGAACATCAACTGCCCAATTTTCCATAAAATGTAGAGGACCCCACTTTTGGAATTGCTTGCGGCCTCATATTAGAAACTGTACTAGTCTCAGCTCTTTCAAGAGACAAACACTGCAGCTATTATTATCCAACTTAAAGGACAACTTTGGTTTTTTACAACCAAGGTTTATATTTTAGCTTGTAATTAAAGTAAATAAATGATGAGTGTAATTTTTTTTTCATTTACTGCTTTCTATAGTTTTAGCATTTTTTGCGATATTTTTTACAGTGGGCGGGGGCATTCTGTCCGGTGGCTAAATATGCCTTTTTTACACAATAAAAAAGGTCCGGCTGTCTGAGATGGCCAGATGTGAGTTATTGGGGGCTAGAAGAGCTACTGTAAATAATAATAAAGAAAACGCCGGGTTAATGTGTTAACAAAAATGCATATTTAGCCACCGGACAGAATGCCCCCGCCCACTGTGAAAACACTGTAAAAAAGATTGTGAAAATTGCTAAAACTATAGAAAGCAGTAAATTTAAAATTTTTAACACTCATCTTTTATTTACTTTAATTACAATCTAAAACATAAACATTGGTTGTAAAAAAACAAAGTTGTCCTTTAAGTAGCACACCTTAACCACTCTGTTGTAGGGTGTATATGTATGTTTGTGTGTTTATATAATATACAGGTATGTGTATGTATATATATATATATGTATAGTCATATTCCCATTTATTAAGGATATTTTGACATTTCTATATATTTTTTTATTGTTATTATTATTGTTGTTTTAGATATATTCTAGTATATATCTATATATTCTAAGCTTTGAAGATAGCTTTTAGGAAGGCCACTCGACAAGCCCAGCTGGGTGTTTTTGGCCTCTCCGGCACATCAAGTTTTGATTATGATATTTCCTTTTCATATAAATGTTTTGTTTTTCATTTTTGTTTTTGTTTTTATCAAATGTCATTTTTTAATGTGCAAATAAACTAAACTAAACTAAAACTAAACAACTTACAATTAGAGATGCAACCGATACCATTTTTTCCCTTACCGATCCCCATAACTTGCGCATCTCATTTAAATAAAAATCTAGGACAGCGGTCCAAATGGACCCTTACAGGTCTGAGAGTATATCATTTGTACACTCTCAGGTAAATAGTACAAGTAAGAGTATAAAACAGTCGTGCAACATCAATTGAAGAAATCAAAATATGAATGAAATATCGTGTAATTTATGTGGTATCGGAATGGCATCCTCGCCAATACAGATACCAGCATTTTAGGCAGTATCGGCAGCTTTTCCGATACAAGTATCGGTACAACTCTGCTTACAATTTGACAGGGAGGCAATGCCATAACCAGACTATGTCTTGTTATTGTAAAAGTACAATGTGCGTGCGTGTGTCCGAGGCAGCAGAGGACACCTACATAATCATTTAAGTCAAGTGGTTTATTTTTAAACCACTTGCTTTTTGTGGATAATGGTTATTATGACTATCATGCTGTTGTCAAGTCATTCCTGATTGGAAACCATTTGGGTCAACTGCTGTTGTTTTTAACCCATTAAGACCTGGAACTGTGTCATTTTTTGATTTGAGCTAAAAAGCATTATTTTACACTTTCGGCTATTCAAAAATAGCACCGAGTGCCGCGCTATGAGCTTGTAGATCTGCTATTTTTGAAAAATCGTGAAAATGTGTGCAAATCTTTGAATATATATATTTTTAAGGCGAAAATTTTTAACTCAAATCTTTGCTTCTGGGGGGTCCCTGGAACAACATATTTTGATGGGGGTCCGCAGCCAAATACGTATCATTTTGGGGGTCCTTGACATGAAAAAGATTGAGCACCACTGATATAGAAACATACATTTTTCAGAATACTGTTGAGATTTAGGAGACATGTAGAATCGGCTTCAGGTCTCAATGGGTGAAACAGATGTACACATTTTGACTGACCTGACCAAGGCCTCCTTCAGCCTGCCGTTCTGCTCCTCCAACTGTTTGACATGGTAGCTGGAGGCCGCGCCGTCTGTACCTGAGCGGCGAGAAAAAAAGGACGCTCTGTTCCTAAATTCCGCCGATTTTCGCCGTTTTCTTTTCTCACGCTGTTAGGTAAAGCCCCCAAGGTTGGTGGCCTGTGCTGCTGCGCTGATTTTATCCGCCAGATTGGGACGTTCACGGCATATTTTGCACCATTACGATGCGTTCATCATCGGTGACGAGTGTCTCTAACAGCCGCTGCTGGCTGCGTGCACGCAGCGAGGCAATGCGAGGCGATGCGAGGCGATGCGAGGCGACGCGAGTCATACAATCACGTGCAACATGCGTCCTGTACATGGGGCCGACGGGTGCTTTAGAGTGATTGTGTGAGTGTGGCTTCAGGAAGTAAATTCCTAGCCTCGATCTCCAAGCTTTTATTTTTTAGCTTTGCTAAAAAATAAAAGCTTGGAAATTCCTGTCCCAGCTGTTGGTGTGCAAAAGCGCCTCGCGTCGTCTGATGTGGTGCGCATTTTTTATTTTGGGTGCGCATGCGCACCTGCGCACCAGTTATGTGCACCCCTGTTGATAGAGAGAGTGGCGTAGAGAGAGGAGTCAGAGAGAGAGAAAGAATGAGAGAGACAGCAAGGAACCATTGGGACAGAGAGACAGGGGTGGATGGGAGAGAAAGAGAGACAGATACAAACCATTGAGAAACACGTGTACATAGATTTTTGAGCAGCGATTATCAACCTTTATCATTTTGAGGACCCCCAGTTTGTTTTGCATGAGGTCACACGGACCCCCATTTCATACGATTCTCATCTCTGGGAGCCCAATCTACATGGCAAGGCATCAGTCTAGAGTGTGTAAATGGAACCAAATGGACCACTACGGGTCCATTTGGTTCCCGCTATAGACTCTGAGTTAAAGACCCATTAAGGGTCGATTTGGTTCCTAGCAATCAATCAAGCTGGGGACCCCCTGGAACCCCCCCCCCCCCCCAAGGACCCCTTCAAGTTCCTCAGTCTGGTCCTACAGGCCACTACATTTGGTGGCCAAGTATATTTAAGGAGATTGGAATGGAATTGCTTGCAGAG
>NC_139955.1:45076089-45151089 GCF_963454915.1 Gymnoscopelus microlampas
TCCATTTGTACACTCTCAGAGTTACAGACCCATAAGGGTCCATTTGGTCCCTGTCCATCATTTAGCTGGGGACCCCCTGGAACCCCTCAAGTACCCCTGGGGGTCCCCGGACCCCACTTTGAGAACCAATGACTTAAACCCTATATACTTAGTCGACTGGGATCACCCAGCGGTCTATACTTGGTTCCCTCCCGTTTTCGCCTCTACATCAAATATCCGTGGAAAATACATCTGCACTATTTTCGGCAGATGTTTTCCCCAGAATGGAGACGCAAGTTAAAAAAACAAAAAAAACATCAGCTGGTCATCAAAGACCTCATCGTACCTCATTTCCATTCTCCAGCGCTCCTCTTCCTCTCTCCTCCTCCAGAACTCTTCTTTCTGCACCTGCTTCCTCGTCTTCTCCTCCTGAATCTTACGGGCACGGATGCTAGGCTTCACCTCCACCTGAAGGTCAGGGTTCACCTTTTTCTAAAAGACCAGGCGAAGAGGAAATGTCAGGACAGATGACGGCATGATCAACTTATGACTTATTGTTTAACCATTCAAAATAGTTCAGTCTAGTGTCCTGGGTCGTGTAGATTACTCGCTTCGGTCTAAAAACCTGTCATGCTAAAAATAACGTTGTCCCAGCTAAAACATGACTTGAAGATCAGTTCTTATCAGCAAGCGACATCAGCCAAAGATAATACATTAGGCATAATAACACTTGTGCCTGCACCTATGAAAATGTACCAACCTTGTACTGCAGTCGATGCCTCCTTCCCTTCAGATGCATCTCCTTCGCGTTGGGATCGTTGAAACTGCATTCACACAGCTTGCAGTGGAAGCGGATGACTTTGCCTTCATCGTTGCGGACCTAAGGAGATGGGTAACACAAAATGTTCAATTCCCTCTATAGCAATGGTTTTTAACTTGAACTCTTATAGGATCCAACAGCATGGCTCCAATGTGGAGTTAATTCTGTGTAGCGTGCATGCAAAGTTTGGCACTGATCGGTCCTGTGGTTTGTGACATACAGACCCTCTCATAGACAGGTAGGGTATGGCCGAGCAACGCCGTAAAAATACAATTGTACGGCAGACTCAGAGCCAGTCTTCATTTTAACTCTTTTATACTTGTGTTTGATGGAGTGCAAATTAATATAGAACGATTACATCCCCACATCCACAGCACTGGCCTTCCCCTCTGGTTCATGGCCAGTGGGGTTTGTTAAACAAAAAACAGCTGTCTCCCTATTTGGGCTGCAGCAGTTGTGCACACTTTTTTGCCTTACTAAAAAAAAGGACAATTTAACAATATCATTTATACTCACAAAACACTGATCTACAAGCTAACAATGTGTCGTGATGCGACGTGTTAGCATGTAGATCAGTTATTTTTGGCAAGCAACACCCAAGTGAACTGTCAGAATACCTCTTCAACGTAGTCGTGTCCAACAGGCTGCACGTCGTTCTGCAGTGCAGCCAGCGCCGCCGCAGACAGCCAATCAGAGACATCGTTCTTGGTCTCTGGGGCAGCCATGGAGGGTGTGGCGTTGGCTTGGATATCTCCGCCGCCTTCATCTCATCCGCTTTCGCCGTGGTCTGCAGTTTGTTTCCTCCTGCAAGGGGCGAAGGGGGAGGTAGGGTTCTTTAGTCTCAGACCATTGCTATTGGGCACAAACCCTCTTCCAATATTTCATAAATTGCCTATTTAGTGGCGAAAATAGGCGATGCAAGGTGTTGTGAGTTTGCAGATTGCATTGGATGATGTGAACAGCCAACAAATACGATAAAACCCGAAATCGTGTCTACTAATGACTTCATCCTTACTGCTCCAAAAGACCGCAGCTAGAGAAGTTATTATTTGTAGCAGGGCCTTATTTTTTCAATCAAAAGTAAGAATTTGCAAATCAAAATTTTGATCATGCAAAAACAAACAAAACATCACTATTAACACACAATCCCATTCAAAGATTCTTAGTATTGGTTTACTTAAAACTGTGACATTCCATTTTACATTTTACTGAGGAGTCACTTGTCCACAGATGCTTTGACTATTGCAGTGGTTCTCAAACTTTTTCATGTCAAGGACCCCCAAATTGACACTTATTAGCCCGCGGACCCCCATTTGAATAGATATGCCAGGGACCCCATCCAAGAGAAGATTTTTACGGCTCTATAGCAGTGATTCTCAATCATTTTAATTTCAAGGACCCCCAGTTTGACATGCATTAGGCTACGGACCCCCATTTAATGACATTTCTATGGGACCCCAATTCATATTGTAAAATCAATGTTAATCTAACTCTGAGAGTGTACAAATGGAACCAAATGGACCCGTTAGGGTCCATTTGGTTCCATTTGTACACTCTCAGAGTTACAGACCCATAAGGGTCCATTTGGTGCCTAATCTATCATTTAGCTGGGGACCCCCTCAAGTACCCCTCAAGTACCCCTGGGGGTCCCCGGACCCCACTTTGAGAACCAATGGACTAATGGACAGCATACAAATGCAATAAATCACAATCATTAAAAAAAAAAGGAAAACAATGACCGTTTCCATTTGCAAGGGCCAGGAGTGAACTATTGGCCATTTGACTGCATGGTTAAACTAGGTTATACACTTGTTATTCTACAAGGCACAGAACTTCAAGAAATATCAGGTTTGGAAACGCACGCCTGGTCGCCGTCCATCACTACACAAGTTGGCAGAGACTTATCCAGACATTGGCAGGCATGTAGCCTTTGAGTGCAAAGCACGCTCTGTGAAACCAGCTTCACTCTTTATTAGTGATGAGTGTTTGAACCACTTTCAACCTGGTGTCCCTATTTTGGGCACGTCATTATAGGTGCAAATTGTCAACAAAAAAAATGTTTCATCATTTTTAAAGTGAAAATGGAAGTTGTTTTCTTTATTCATTGTGTGAGGAGGGGGTCTTACTGGGGGCGGCCGTGGTGGAGGAGGAGGTCTGGGTGGGTGATCACGCTGGGCTCCGTGGAAGGGATGGGTTTCCCCAGCTTGGTGTGAAGCTTCACCACCTGTGGGAACGGAGCAGAGCAACACGTTTGAGGGTTTGTTGTAAAAAGCAGCTGTCCTCCAAACCCTTTTCTAAATCAGTGGTTCTCAAACTATTTCATGTCAAGGACCCCCAAAATGATCAGTGTTGGGCAAGTTACTTTACTTTAAGTAATATATTACTATTACTTATTACCTTCCTTTTAAAGTAATACATTTCGTTACATATTACTGTCTGAGCAAGTGAGCAACATTAATATATTAATATTACATATTACTTTTTAGTTACTTTTTTTTTTTAAAGCTAAAATTGAACAATTAAATAATCTAGATTTTGTATTATTATTATTAGCCCACAAATTATTTTTGGAAATTGGGACACAGAGATGGCAGATGGGCAGGCATTTAAATTATAATATATGATTATAAATGACATTAATGAATCAATTTACTTACTTAAATTAATCAATTCATAAATAGACATATATCTTCTATAATGTAGCCTATAATGACATGACAAGACAAGCCTCTTTCTATACTTTTTTTTAATTAAAGTCCACAGAACAAGGACAAGGCATGAGCAGCATAGAATGCAAATGAAGTTTAAAGTGCTTTCTTCAATATGCCTTGAAAAAGAGGTCAATTTCGGTCATATGCATGGAGTTCGGTCACATGGAAAGTAGAAAGACCTAGACATTTGCTATAGGACATGCTAAATAAGTAATGAACAAACACATCATGCTGTATGTTCTGTAATAATAATCCAAATCTACAAAGTAACTTGTAAAACTAAAGTTTTCTAATAATTGTAGTGGAGTAAAAGTATAACATTTGCGTCTGAGATGTAGTGGAGTAGAAGTAAAAGTACTGACATTTGGAAATGCTCCAATAAAGTATTAAACATACCTAAACATTGTACTTAAGTACAGTACTTGAGTAAAAGTACTTAGTTACTTTCCAGTTTCCACCATGATCCACGTCTTGCATGCAAATGAGCCATGTGCTTCTATGAGAACGTATACACGCACCAGGTCGTCTGTTACGACCGTCATGGATGAACTTCAACCTGGTGTTTGCACTTGCTCACCTTTTGCTCCATAAATCAACATAAACGTTCAGATTTCAAATATAAAGTGCTGACCCCATGGCCACGGATGTTACAATTATGTACGGGCCCTCAGAAGTACCCGTATCTTCCGTGTTGTTCAATAAAACGCATTTTAATCAGATTGGTGGCCATTTTCTCATAGAGTTATAATGTATCAGAGTGCAATACAGCTCCCAACCGATAGGGTCACGTAGTTGAAAGCATATGGAGAAAATACGGGGGAAATGGCCACCAATCGGATTAAAATGCTGTTTATTTAACAATTCAGAATATTCGGGTACTTCTGAGGGAACGTACATAATTGTAACATCCGTGGCCATGAGGTCAGCACTTTATATGTGAAATATGAATGTTTATGTAGATGTACGGACAAAAAGAGAGAAGGTTTAAATACCAGGTTTAAGTTCATCCATGACGGACGGTCACGATATCTGACAGTCATGTTTCAGGCTATAAACTCATGCATGATCTTACCTTATCGGTTTTAACAGGGATTTTGCCGACACGCTTTCTAAAAACTGGCGACTCCACTGTTGACAGAGGCTTCATGTCTTCCACAATATACTCCGCTACCAGTCTCCTCACTTCTTTGGGTTCAAGCCGTTCAGTACGGGCTGGTCTGGTGAAATCAAGTTTTTGTTGCTTAAGATTGCTGCTCGTGCCAGCGTCATCTGCTTTAATTTTCCAAGTTAGTTTGAGTTTGGTATTAGGGTGCACTTTTTCCAGGTGTTTTTTCAGGTTGCTTGTGCTTTTCTTTGCCGTAGAGAGCTCCCTCGTCTTCCTCCCTGGCACTGCACAGCATAGCTTACAATTGACTGAAATGTTCTTCTCGTCCTTTTCTCTTACAAATTCAAAATAGTGTGAATATATCCACTCAGAAAACGAAACGCCCGGGTCGCCAGACTCCCCAAGCGGCTCATTTTCCTCAATCTCCTCCTCATTTTCCTCAATCTCCTCCTCATTTTCCTCAACCAATATCTCATTCTCAGACTCTGCCATTCTACCTGGTGTCAATGTTGTTGTTGTTGTTTGTTGTGGTGTGCTGGACTGGTGCATCACATTCACAATCGCAAAGCGCGCCGACAGGAAATAATAATGGATCGAACGGGTCAGTGGGTTTTGTAGTTTTCCGGGAATGTAGGCTGCGGCTTTGTGGGTGGATACAAAAAACACCTTCACTGGTGGGTAACTGTTATATAGTCACTGGGAATAACCACACGGGTGTTGCACAATAATCCTTTTTACTTCAAACTCCAGCATCAAACAATAACAACACATTCCGCTGGTAGCTGGCAATTCAACTGAGACATCGCATCCGGGTCCTGAACTACGTCATACACCAAGACAGCCCCCAGCCCCCCAGACAGTGTGTGCATGCCCCCTGCTGGACTGGCTGCTTTCCCAAACTAGCAGTATTAATAGTAACTTCACTATATCACATTTCCTCCCCTTTAAGTAAACAGCCAGCAGTATCACCCACTTAACACATTGCAAACAGAAAACAATATTTTTCAAAAAATCAGCCACTGTGAAAACACAAACATTTCCCTTTTCTCTCTCTTTTTTTTTTTTTTTTTTAACACAATGCAGAAAAGTGTCCTTTACTTGCAAACAAAAAAGAAAGGCCTAAACTAGGAAGGAACGTCCTTCCAGTGAGATCAGAGCGCATTGTTGCTCTATTTCTGGAACGAATCTCACTCTAAGTAACAAAGTCTTTGAGGTGCTCGGGCACACGCCTCTCCCGCCCCGACCGTCTCACCGTTGTCACTGCAGGGGGGTCTGATGGGACCGGAATCTCCGGCTCCAGCTCCGGCTGAGTGTCTCTCGGTTCACTCGGAGCAGGCTCTCTGGCTTCCATCACTGCAGCCGGGGGGCCCACAGCGCCGCCACTAGTGTCCTCTGACTCCCCTGCTCCCGCCTCTGGCATCCCACTGGGCACAGCGTCCATCAGCCTGGCACGGACCACATGCCTCTTTATGATTTGGCCATTTCCAACAATGACCGTATAGGACACGGGGCCTGATGAGCTATGGATGACGGCAGGGATCCACTTAGGACCATAGGAGTAGTTCTTGATGTACACTTTATCTCCAGGCGCAAAACATCTCAGTCTCTTGGTTGTGTCATGGCACTCTTTCTGTTTCTGCTGCTTTCGCTGCACTTTTGCCGTTACATCTGGCATGAGCAGGTCAAATTGAGAACGGGGCCTCCTGGCCATCATTAACTCCGCTGGTGACACACCGGTTTTTGCATGCGGTGTGATGCGGTAGCTGAATAGGAACCTTGAAACTCTGGTTTGTATAGTCCCTTCTGTGATCTTCTTCATTCCGTCTTTAAAAGTCTGGACGGCCCTCTCGGCCAGCCCATTAGTGGATGGGTGAAACGGGGCTGACCTCACATGCTGAATGCCATTGTTCCTCATGAATGCCTCGAACTCTTCGCTCATGAAACAACTGCCATTATCCGAAACGCACATTTTTGGTAAGCCGAAAATACTGAAACTCTGGCGCAGCTTCTCTATGGTGGCTTGGGACGTGGATGTTTTCATGGGGTAGACGTCCATCCACTTTGAATAAGCATCCACTATCACCAGGAACATTGCTCCTAAAAAAGGCCCTGCATAGTCTATGTGGATTCTCGACCACGGTGACTCAGGCCACTCCCAGGGATGTAGCGGTGCACTGGGTGGTGACTTCTGGTGTTTTTGACACTCCTCACACGCCCTCACTTCATTCTCCACATCCTGGTCCATGCCAGGCCACCATACATATGATCTCACCAGGCTTTTCATCCTAGACATGCCTGAGTGGGACTGGTGCAGTAACTTCAGTATCTTAAAGGACGACTTCACCACTTTTCAACATATCTTCATATAATAGGTCCTCACTAATGCTCATGATAAAATTATACTTTTTTTTTCTACTTGGTCTGTGTCTCATAGGAGGGCTGTGGACAGTCCAGAAACCCGTCTACCAGTGACATCATCGTTAGGCAGGATTTTATTTTCCAAAAAGATTGCCATTTTTTTATTCAGATTTTTATTAAGGCGAGAACAATGGGATCTATTATTGCATTGCAACTTTTCAGGAATACAAAGCCTGCCGTTTCTATTAGCTTGGATTCCCCATCGATGATGTCACTGGTAGACGGGTTTTTGAACTGTCTACAGCCCTCCTCTGAGACACAGACTGATTAGGACATTTTTTTATCATTTTATCATGAGCATTAGTGAGGACCTATTATATGAAGATATGTTGAAAAGTGGTGAAGTCGTCCGTTAACCCTTCCCTTTGCGGGAATAATCACCCTGGCTCCCCAGACAGTGTGTGCATGCCCCCTGCTGGACTGGCTGCTTTCCCAAACTAGCAGTATTAATAGTAACTTCACTATATCACAGTAACGCACTAAGTAACGTAGTTACGTAGTGTCATCTTACTACTATATTACAGCTTCTCCTTGTAGTAATGTGTCATATTACCCGTTACCGCATTTCGGTAATATATTACGTAACGACGTTACGTTACTAACGCACGTTACCCAACACTGTTGGACTGGGCTGGACTACTATATATTTGTATTACAAGAGAAAAAGAAAAATCAAGATTAGTTCAGAATGGTGAGAAGATGTTTGTCATACAGTAGATTGAACTTATTTCTGAATGTAGAACTGTGTTCCTCTAACCTATAATGTGTCATTGAGTATTGCTATATTTCTCTCAGGGTTACATTTAAGATACATTTAAAATGTAATATGTATAACCTGTTTTAAGTGTTTTTATTTTATCTTTATTTAACTTGAACAAAGTACAGAAAACTCCATACCCCATACATCATCAACACAATAACCATTTTTTGTCCAAGAAGGGACAGAGAGAAGCAAAAGCTGCTGGCAGCAGCAAAATAATTAATCAAATAATACCTGGCAGTGAATGTGTTAAGAGGTTACACTTAACCTTAGTTTTAGTTTTTTATGTCATGGTGAAATCTTCATCCCACATCAAGTACATTAACAGTAAAAAAGACACAAGTACAAAGTACGTACTGTAAAGAGAGAGAGATTTATTGACATTCATTTCAAACTCAGCACAGATACTGGTACACTGGTCAACGTTAAATTGTCTGTTCCTTAAATGTATAAAACAAATAAAGAATACAGTACATGTATGCTTTGATAATTTTAACATGCACGGTACATCATTATCAGACCTAGTACCCTTCAACTTCTTGTTTATGACTGGCTAGTGGCTATCACAGGTTTTGTAGCATCTGTAGAAATATTGGGCCTTAAATGTAACTAAGAAAGTATTTTTCCCCACATTTGTAAACAAATGTTAAAAATAAAATGGTGCCCAGTGTTCTCAGGGGCCCAATGTTCCAGTTACCCTTCCTTTAAAAAAAAAAACTTGTTTATTGAGCACCATGTTTGCATTGCAGACAGTGTACAACATGAGCAGATTGAAAACATATTTATATATATTTTTGTTTTGAGTGAACAAGAAACAGACCATATACATTGTAAATAACATGTAGAAATACGTCCCCCCCCCCCTTTTTTTTTCCTACTTTTTATTTTAATTCCTCCCTTTTGTACAGTCTTTTTTTTTTAATACATTATTTTTTTCATGATTTTTTTTCTTTTTTTTCTCCCTTCTCCTTCCCACCCTTCCCAAGGTCTGTCCACCCGTAGGCACAGAATGGTAATAGTACTGATATTTTTGCCAATAATACCCACAGTGCCCTTAAGTCAGTGACATTGGAAAATGACATTTGAAAAGAAAACAACATGCTGACAGACATTTTAGAACAAAAAAAAAACAACCCTGACTACGTTTTACATGAATAAAAAGAAACAAAATGAACTAGAAAAAGTGCTCCTCGGAGCACAACTCTCCGCCAGAAGACTTGTGTTGGTTCGAAGGTCGCGAAGGTCGCTATCCCTCTTGTATATGTAAGTGTCCTATCCATCCTGTCTGGGTAAGTGTCCTCTTCCGTTCATTCTGTGTAAGTGTCCTATCCCTCCTGTCCTATCCGTCCTGTCTATGTAAGTGTCATATCCCTCCTGTCTATATAAGTGTCCTATCTGTCCTATCTGTCCAATAAGACAGATAGGAACAATTGGACCGCGACTACTTGACTACTTCCGGTTCGAAGGTCTGGGAGTGAGCTAGTGGCCGGATTTTCGGTATTGGAATCTGGCTTATCACAGTGACACATGTATTTATAGGTCGCTATCCCTCTTGTATATGTAAGTGTCCTATCCAACCTGTCTGGGTAAGTGTCCTCTTCCGTTCTGTCTGTGTGAGTGTCCTATCCCTCCTGTCTGTATAAGTGTCCTATGTCATATCCCTCCTGTCTATATAAATGTCCTATCTGTCCTATCTGCCAATTATATATCAGCCATGCAGCCATTTCATGGTTCCCGTCTTACCTCACTCTGACAGTGGCGGAGACACTGTCAGAGTGATGCCATGTATATATAGGCCCGGTGGCGTCACTAGCCAATCAGATCACAGTATTTCACGTGTCACGTGAGGCTTGACCAATCGGTGTGTCATGTTTAGAAAGTGAAAACGCAGTGATAACAATACTCTCCTGGCGGAGAGTAATTAAGACATGGCTTTTTTTTTCTTTTTGTCCTCCTCTACCCCTTTTCTAACAACCATTGGCACCTGTTGAGGTCCAATTCTAGGCAGAAAAAAAAAAACGGGTCTCCCTCCGCCAGGAGCCCGGTCCCCGCCAGACAAATGTCTCCTAAATCAGTAGTTCTCACTGTTTCGTGCCAAGGACCCCCCAAAATGATATGTATTGATTGATTGATTGATTGATTGATTGATTGATTGATTGGATGATATGACCCCCCATCTCAAAATGTTTTGTGCCAGGGACCCCCCCAGAAGAGAGGGTTTGGGTAAAAAGTTTTTTTTCTTTTTTTCTTTCTAAAATAACAGATGTACAAGCTTGCAGTGCAACACAAAGTGACACGCTGTGAGCTTGTAGATCTGCTACTTTTGTAGATCTGCTGCTATTTTTCAATAGCCAACAGATGCTTTCCCGGTTTCAGTGGTTAATTAAATGAAAACAGGTACACCAGGGTTGAAGACGTTAATGTGAGATGTTTCTCAGAGGTGCACCTGTCCTGCAAACTGAAATATTAACCATAAAGTCTCTTAAAGCAGACTTGAGGGCGGCCTGGGTTTTCACTGACGATTTTGTTAATCCAGGGAACCATCGCCGTCACGTTGAAGTTCAAAGAAGGACGTTGATACCGACCCGAACTTATGACACCATAGAGCGTCCAGGAGATGTCGTCATTATCGCACATCAGGGGTCCTCCCCAGTCCCAGGCAATGGGTTGGAGCTCAGAGCCTGCAGTACAGAACGTAGTGCTGGTGATCCATCCGTCGGGGTCAGAACCGGCAGGCCAGTCACGTCTGCATTGATCATTTGTGATGATAGTGGCAGAACTCTCATGGAGCAGGTCAGAGTAGCATGGTTGTGGTCCATCATCCCATGTGTTCATCCCCCATCCAGTGATCTTGCACGTCTTGCCAACAGGGGGGGAGTCTTCAGCCTCAGGAAGACACACAGGTTTAACGTTCTTGTTAAACTTCGCAGGGCTGGACAGTTTGGCCAACATCACCGCATGCTGAGGAAAGTTAGAGTTGGTGTAGTTGGGGTGCCTGAAGACCTCTTCAATCCTGATCCGCTGAGTGTCTTTGGTGGTAGATAGACTGTGAACTCCTAAATCCACATAGCCTCCTGGTCTGGCCTCGTGGTTAGTCGCAACAATATACTGATTAATCAGTGCACCACCCCCACAAAAGCTTCCATCGGCTTCCCTGATAGCCACCATCCAGGGCCAGGAATGTGGAGCAGCCTCTTTACCGTTGATGATACGTCCAACTGCACGGTTGTCTCGAGTCCCACAATCTTCATCTCTCATCTCTTCAATGGCAGAGGTGATGAACTTCTTGCTGGATGTCCAGTAAACGGTGGGCCTGTCTGGAACGCCACAAACTTCAGGACCGCGAATAACAAATCCTGCCATAACCCAATCATTGTCATGTTGGACCATGAGCGGACCACCACTGTCCCCATTGCATGCGTCCTGGCCTCCTATCATGTTTCCTGCACAGATCATGTCGTCATCTACCTGATCCCAGATCTTCTTACACTCTTTATGGTCAGTTACCGTAACATTGACTGCTTGAAGAGCTCTGGGCTCTGGCAGTGGGTCTTCTCCGACGCGACCCCAACCGTAGAGGATAGCTTTCGTACCAGTCGGAAACACACTGCCGTCGTCTGCCAGGCAAACGGGTTGGATGTCTTCAGTGAAGTCGACGGGTGAGTCCATTTTCAGCAGAGCGTTGTCGTGACGCCACCGCTCTCGAGCCCATTTTGGGTTGATCCTGAAATCAATAACGCGTCTCCTCACACCAACACCGGTCTCATCTAGGCGGGTCCGTCCAAATTGGACTCTCAATGTCCTTGGGTTGATGTTGTTGAGGCATTGTGCAGGAAGGTAAACATGCTGGCTGTCCACGATATTTCCATTGCATCTATGAGATTTACTTCCTCCACGGACAATCTGAACGCTGACAGCAGACGGAAGCTTCGCTGGCTTTCCTCCAATAATGTATTCGTCAGGTTGGTCATGGGTAGTTACATCTTCTGCCGGCGCAAACCAAATTGGCAAACCAACGATGGTGATAACCAGGATGATCAGAAGGATGCCAGCAGCCAGGAAGTAATAAGGACGGCGCCACCATTTGAACTGGGCTTCTGCAGTAGACACACCTCCATTGTCATCCTTATGTTGGTCTTCATTGAGTGGTTCTAAGCTTATATCAGCCATCCTGGCACAGAGGCCAGCAGAGATCTGATTCAAGACTTCCTGTGTATCCAAGCAGGAAGTAAACCGAGATGGCAGTCTAGGGAGTAGGAGAATCAGTGAAGAACGAATCCTTGGAAGGGCTATAGCTTTCTGGGATCTGTGCTGCTTTCTCTCTTACAGGTTGCTGTCTCAGGTATCCGATTCAACAAGACCACAAACTAGTTGATTGTGTTGTCTTATATACCCTTGGCTTGTGGTGCTAGTGTCATCAGGGTGATGTCAGTCATATCCATATATGGAGCCGCCGATATCAGTCATGCCCGAAGATAGGGTCTGTGATGTCGGGCTTGGATGTTTCGGTTAGCTCCATATATGGGGCTCCAGGAGGGGGTCTATAATGTCTGAGCTTGGTATGTCAGTTTATCTCCATATATACAACAACACATGGAAGCAACACTGGCATTTTATGCCCATATTTGGAGAACCCTGATTTCATAAATATATGCCTATATATGGGCATATTGGTTGGAGATTTCTGCCCGACAGCGACGATATGTCATAGATGACTGACGTCATAGACTAGCCAGATGAAGATCCACATGTAAGCAACGCTGTAATTATATCATAATATATATATATATATATATATATATATATATATATATATATATATATATATATATATATATATATATATATATATATATAACCTGTCTGCTCCACTCAAAGCCAGGCAGAACTAAAAAGAAAGTTTCAATGTTGTTGGGTGCCTCTGGGCTAAAGCACCCAGTAGAAATGACGAGTACCCATCACAAACTCATCACAAAAAAAATTAAAAGAAAAAAACTCTGACATTTTTTTGTACCAAATTAACCGCTTTAAAGTAACAACAAAAAGGTAACAAAGCCAGCCGCGCATGCGTTGTGCACCCAATAGCACGGACATAAATCGGCGCCCCTGGGCATGTTAGGGATGGTGAGTGTGACCCAAGTGCACAGCAAGGAGGAGGCAAAATGGAGGATTAAAGCCCACCCGGGCGAGTTTATTAACAATAAGCTCAACAACAACGGGGGGGAAGAGGGGTGTAGGCTCCGATGGCTGCTCCAACTCAGCTCGGGATCCCGGGAAACTGGAGAGGAGAGGAGAAGCAGGGTCAGAAATAAATTCATGAGTATCCAAACGGATACAGGTCCTAAACCATGAGGGCACCTCAATGTTAAATTCACAGTTTCTTCCCAAATGTTAAAATAATATATAATACAAAATAAATGTGTGCTTTGGAAAATGGTTTGAAGTATTTGTATGATTTGAACATACTGGGTAGATCATTATCAGACCTAAACTTCAATTTCTTGTTTATCCGCAACATGACTGGATGAATTTTGTAGCAATTTGTATCATTAGTAGAAATATTGGGCCTTACATGTCATTTGAAATTGATTTGGCCCCTCATTTATAAAATATAAATGTAAAATCAAATATGAAATAGAAAAAAAAAAATGTAAAAAGTATGTGTCCCTTTTATGCCCATATATGGAGATCTCTGTATCTGTCAGTCCATGTACCTTTTATACCCATATATGGAGATTGGAGATCCCTGATGTCATCAGTATATACCCATATATTGTCATGCCCATATACGGGCATATAAGTTAGATCGGCAGTTCTGGACAACTGGATATCCATAATGCCTATATCTGGATATTTCAGGGGCGTGGCAGCTAAAATTAATATCACATATCTAAGTTGCATTAGTTGCGTTTACTGTAAATTCAACCACCAAACAATTCTTAATGTATAGCACCCTATTATGCCAAATTAAAGTCAATTAGAATGATGTATAGTGAAACTATCTAAACTAAACTTAAAAGGGCATTTCACTTTAAAACATGACCTACTAAAACAAGATGTTTTAGTAGGTCTCTCTCTAGCAGCTGTATGTGACATCCTGAATCTCTGAACCTTGACAGGACAACAGTGATGCAGGTACACATTGTGATAACATACCTAGAGTCTAGTGAAATCTAATGTATATTACAGGTGTTCCTTCAGAATCCTCTGCACCACACCACTGGTCACCTTGACTCTGTGCTTTGTGGTGTTTAAAACATGATGACAGCTGAATGGATGTTCTCCTTTACAGAAGAATCTTCATACTGTTGTGTCATCTCTATAGTTAATAGACCAGAGCCCAAGATTACGTCCCAAGTTCCATGACAATGTCATGTTACCTGGACCTAAACAGACAGACAGACAGACAGACAGACAGACAGAAAGTTAAAGAAAGAAAGAAAGAAAGAAAGAATCAAACAAACAAACAAAAAGATTAACCACTTTCAACCTGGCAGACAAGTTAAGAACAAGTTCCTATTTACAACTGTGGCCTGGGCAAAAGGCAAAGCCTCTTGGTAGAGATGGGCATTAGGAGCTAAAATAAATCAAAGAAAATAACATTCAGGTCAAAATACAGTACAAACAAAGCAATATAAAAAAATACAATAATCGCAGTAAGAAGAAGAGAAACATCTAGAAAGCCGCACTGATTTAGATATTCCGCAACAGTCAGTAAAGCAGAATTGTGGCCGCAATTTTAATATTATGAATTAATATGCAGAGTCATTTCTGTCAAGTCTAGATCCCATACCACCAAGGGAAGGCACAATATAATTGGCTAGTTCTGGTTGTCACCGGAGACAGAGGTAGGCTTTTCTGTGTGAGATCTCTAGCTCCACAGTTTATTTATTCATTTAACATGACCTGCCCCTGACCTGACAAAACATACATTAACCACTTAAAGTTCGAGTAAATTATCTATATCAATTTTAACCAAAAGATATCACCTACGCACTTATAAGCTCTTATTTTGTACTTCGGCCCTTCGAAAAGTTAAAATATAGGCTTTTTACTTGTAACAGAAAAGAAAGTTTCAATGTTGTTGGGTGCCTCGGGGCTAAAGCACCCAGTAGAAATGACGAGCAAACGCATCACAAAAAAATAAAAATAAAAAAACTCTGACATCTGCACTTCATGAAGTACATTTTTTCATGAAGTTTCAAGTTTTTATTTGAAAACATCATAGCATAACAATATGAAGTATGATGTTTCTGACAGTAAAATAATTGAATAAAACAAGAGGACCGCTCTATTAAATACTAAAACTAAAACTAATCATCAATCAAACATCAAACAACAATAAAAATGTCTCTATTTCTTATGATAAAATGTGTAGGCTCTTGGGAGGAAAGTCATCTGGTGCCTTTGCGTGTTACTCACAGGTTGTGTGAGTGTCCTGCCATTCCTTAGGTTGTAGCGACTTGTATTTGCAGACAGCCTCTGAATCATTGGACTACTCCCTTCAGTCAGCATTCGGTTGAATTCTCTTAGGGTGGCCTCCTCTCTCCTGGTCTCCAGAGTAGGGAAGGAATTAGTTGGTATCCCGATGATGCGGCAGCACCTTCTCTGTAGACATTCCAGATCCTGGATCAGGTATTTTGGAAGGCCGCCCCAGACAGGTGAAGCATATTCCAACACTGGTCTGATGAAGGTCACGTATACCTGGTTCAGCACATCTGGAGGGAGCTGCGCTCGTTTGGCCACACTCAGATAATGGACCCTTGGTTGAGCCTTCTTTAACATGAACTGAACTTGTGCGTCCCATTTCAGGTCAGAGGAGAGCTGTATTCCAAGGAGCTTGAATGTGTCCACCCTTTCTATTGCCTGGTTGTTCAAAACAATAGGAGGAGGTGTTGGTCTATTTTGAGGCTCCCTGAGACTGATAACCATGTCCTTTGTTTTTCCAGCATTGGCAGCTAGGCAGTAGGTCTGACCCCAGGCTGTAACTGCATCAACAGCTGCTTGCATCTGTCCTGGAAGGGAGCCCATGAGATGTTCAGTGAGAGTCAAATCATCTGCATATTTAATTGGCTCAACACTAGTTGGCAACAGGTGGTCGAGAGAGTTCATACAGAGAACAAAGAGGAGAGGGGATAGTACCCCACCTTGAGGGACGCCAGCTAAAACTGCCTGCGGTTTAGAAAAATGGTTTCCCATTTGACTGTTTGCCTCCTATCCTCTAAATAACGCTGCACTGTTAGCCAAATGTTTTTCGATGCACCAAGCATTTTCAGTGAATGAAGAAGATGACCATGGTTGATTGTGTCAAACGCACAAGTAAAGTCAATGTATGTGACGTGCACATCATATTTTGGCTTTCCATCAACAGCATCATGTCAGCTTTGCAGAATGTGCAGTAAGGCTGACACAGTAGATCTGTTCTTCATGAACCCATGCTGTGAAGCAAGTATAGACGTTTCAGTTTCTTGCAGAAGTTGGTTCTTCAGGATGCCCTCGAACACTTTACCAACACAACTCAAAAGAGAGATCTGCCTGTAGTCCTGTGGGAACCTTGGTTTACTGCATTTAGGAACTGCACAGACTAAAGAGTCTTACCACTGGGTAGGGAAATGTCCTTCTTTGAGACAAGCATTAAAAAGATGAGTAAGCACTGGGGCAAGCTCTTCATTAAAGGTTGTAAGAATCCAGGCAGGGATGCCGTCTTTTCCAGCTGCCTTTTTCCCATCGACTCTACGAAGAAGAGTCTTCACCTGCCCGATGCTATAAGTGACAGTTGTGCTTGGTAGGTTGCTGCCATCATCAACCAGGAGGGGGCGAGGTGTAATATTCTCCCACACAGAGGAGAAGTGGAGACTGCTTTTTGATGGACTTGAACCAGTTGCCACTGTCATCGTTCCTCAGATGAGAAACTTCATCCTCATAATACCTCCTCTTTGCATTCTAGATCAAATAGGCCACTTTGGAGCGTAGCCTCTTGAACTCAGTTTTATCCTCAGATTTAAAGGCTCTTTGTCTATCAACTATAAGTTGCTTTATTTGTGGTGTCATCCATGGCTTATCCACCGATGTAATTGTACTCCTTTTAATAGGCAGCACTGTATCGAGGATAGGATTGAAAACATCATAAAATATATCAACCTTTTTTTGAGCCAGAGGTGCCTCATAGACTGGACCATAATCAGTGGTGTTCAAGTGAAGGCCTAGCAGCCTCTTGCTTTCTATGGTGCAGCGCCTGCGAAAAACTGGGCTTACTGGTACGTGGGGCCATTGTCCAGCTGTCAGGAGTATAGCTTTTGCCCTGTTGTTTGGTCAAGTGATTCTGAGAAACATATAAAGAAACTTCAAATAGCTCAGAATAGAGCAGCACGATTAGTTCTTCATTGTTCTTTTCGTGCCAATGTAAGAAAGATGCATAAACAACTAGAAAAAGTGCTCCTCGGAGCACAGGTCTCCGCCAGGTCAGGTAGGTTATTGTGGCCTCCTGGTGGCGCTATAATAGGCCAATGTGAAAAGGGTGGCATTTCTTCTTAGGCCTTTCAATGGGACACTGCATTCATGATTTGAGGCATTTTGTTCCAAAATTGTGTTTTGCTAAATTAGACCTGCTGGTGGCGCTATAAAGGCCAATGTGAATGTGAAAAGGGGGGCATTTCTTCCTCGGCCTAGTGGGAATCTGCATGCAAACTTTCACGGAAATTGCACACTGCATTCATGTTTTGAGGCATTTTGTTTAAAACTGACCAATCCTGCAAACTTTGGAAGCCACTGTAAGCCAAATAGGATGGAATATGAAATATCGGACAGATCCATCAGAATCACATGACTATGGAGATGCAGTGTACCAATTTGCGTGTTTTTTGGACAGAATCTGAAGGAATAATCTCCAAAAATGTATTTTACATAAGTCGGCCTCCTGGTGGCGCTGTAAAAAGCAGATGTGAAAATTGCAGTCTAATGTTTTTCCTTGGCCTCTAGGGAGTGTGCGTGCAAAGTTTCACGCAGATCGGTGCAGTTATAGTTAAAAATGCAAATCGGCCAGTTATACCGCCACCATGAGGCTGATTTGAAAATGTTCAAGTGGCATTTCTTCCTCGGCCTAGTGGGAATGTGCGTGTGCAATTTTATGGAAATGGCAAGCTGCGTTCATGATTGGAGGCAGTTTGTTCAAAACGGACCAATCCTGCAAACTTTGGAAGCCAACCATAGAAAATCAGGATGGAATATGGGAAATCGGACAGATCCGTGTTGATCACATGACTATAGAGATACTGTGTACCGATTTGCATGATATTTGGATAAAATCTGTAGGAGTAATGTAAAAAAATGTGTTTTGCACAAATCGGCCTCCTGGTGGCGCTATAACAGGCCCATGTGAAAAAATTGGGGCAGAGGTTCTGAATTGGCATCCAGGGAGTGTGTGTGCACAGTTTCGGAGCGAACGGACCAACGGTGCCGGAGATTAGCTGGTAACACACAGACAGGACACATGCACGCACACACGGACGGACGGACGGACGGACGGAGGGTAAAACATACTCTCTCGCCATTGCCTTCGACAATTATCGTGGTTAACAATTGAGGTTAAATTAAAATAGTCTTTTGTTATTCATGCATAATGTTATTTGGAACAACACACCATACTTCTTTCATGAACAGGTACTATATTCAGGTTTCTGTCATGGACATTTCACTCGTCAAGTGAGCTCAGGTCATCTGGTAGTGCCAAGCCACAACTTAAATAGTATGACGAGAACTGTTCATTATAGAGGTTTTTCAGCTTGGAATATGCTCCCCATAAATGCTAAACAAACCAGAAGTAGATTTTCTTTTAAAAAGTTACTTAAACATAAATTGAGTCCTATATAGTTGTAACTTGTGTTTTTCACAATTTTTGTACAGTAACATTTGTTTTCTGTGTATTTTGCGAACAATCTGTATTGTGACTTGATTGGTTATTGTTGTCTCTGTTTCATATGTAGAGTGACTTATTTTGCTGATAATTATACTTTGTCTGTTTTTTTCTAGTTATATTGCACATTTTGAACTATTGTCTGTTTTTATTGTACACATGTACATATGTATGTGAGGACCCCAGGAAGACTAGCAACCACTTTGTGGAAGCTAATGGGGATCCTAATAAAGAATAAAGAATAAAGAATAAAGCTTGGTGGTCAGAACCACCCACTGGGGGTAAATGAACTGGGTCTGAGTACAGGTAAACAGAACAGAACATATTACGGATCCTATGAGGTGTGTAGTCAGTAAATCAGTGGTGTAGGTGTGCATGTGTGGAGCATAGTGTGGTGGTGCGAGGTGTGTGGATGGAGAGTAACAAACATAATAATCATAAGGGAATGGGGTAGAGCTGGTGGAGACAGCAGGTTTGTTCTCCTCTGGATCTCAACAGAGACTGGCCTGGCAGGGCTTTCATAGCCTCCTGGAGGCATCGGACCCAGGTGTTCTCCAATGAGCCATCAGCGCAGGAGGCCCCACCCTGCTCACCTATAGGGCAAGAGTTAAATGGCAAGGCTTGAACACCCTCTACCACCCAGACTAGACCAGACTAAATTGTGGGGCGTCACAATTTCAATATAGCATTGCATTGATCTTAACAAGATTTGAGACTCTTGAGGACCGGAATGGGAGAGGACTAGGGTTTCGCCCACGACTTACGGAGGGACTCCAGGGTGGCGGGCGGAAGGGGAATAAGGTCCTTGGACCTTTGGCGCCCGCGTCGTCCTAGCTCCGCCGATGCCGTCAAGAAGGGAGGCCTGTTGTGGGGCCCTTTCTTCCGGACGGGGCCACACCACGACTGAGCATACCGTCGCTCGATGAAGCAGCTCGTGTAGGCTAGTGTCGTCGAGCTCCAGGCCAGGCTCCACCGAGGAGTTTTACCTCATGGTGGACGGCCTTTGTGTGGGTGGCAGGGAGGCCCTTTCGTAGGAGGGGGGAATGACGTCGTCGTCGTCCCCCGCCGGGGAGTCAAGTGAGATGTGGTCGTCCTCGTCTCCTTCCTCCATGGCCGTTCGTAGACGTGGTCCTCCAGTTTCAGATCGCGGGAATTGTTTGGGTGGGAAGTGGCTTGTGAAAGAAATATTGATTTGTTGATTTGTTTGTTTATTTATTTTGTTTGTTAGGGAAAGAGATAGAGACAGAAGTCTATTTAAAGCCTGGAGTGTATTATTTATTTACCATGTGATTTGTCAAAGATTGATTTTGTGGCTTAATTATATAAAGTAATTCAGTTAACACATCGGGTGCCAAACACGGTCTGAACCGTGTGTTTACCTAGTGGCGGTTCCGAAGCTTCGGTGCCGTTCACGGTCTGAACCGTGATTTCGGTCTTTTTTTCGTTTTTCTCCGCGCGGGCGGGGCTAGAGCAGCTCTGGGAGCTCCCATTGTAATCCTGCGAAGGAAGTGCCAGATCGCTCACCGGAAACACTTTTTTTTCCCCCATCCGCTTCCTGTCTATTTCCTACTTTGAAACGCCTATATCTCCGAATCTGTTTCCTGTGGTGAAAACCGGTCATGCGCGATGCGCGATTCCCCCCCCCCCGTTGTAACTCGCCAGGGTAATGTTATGGTTCCAGCCTGTAGCCAGGCTCATGGCAGAACATGAATCGATGCTTTTTTTTGCGTGGATTTGCTCGTCGCGCACGCGGAAGGTTTAAACAGTAAAGCGCAGTCAATGGGGAGAATGCTGGCACCCACGGTAAGTTGTTATGAAAAAATGCTGGCACCCGATGTGTTAAAAACCTGCTGATCCTGTTGTTTTTCCTTAGTTAATGGTTATCCTTTCAAAGTAAAAGGCCAATTGTTACAGTTTTAGCTAACTTTTATGCTTGAAATCTTGAATTATCAAATCAAAACGGATACAGGTCCTAAACCATGGGGGCACCTCAATGTTAAATTCACAGTTTCTTCCCAAATGTTAAAAGAATATATAATAAAAAATAAATGTGTGCTTTGGAAAATGGTTTGAAGTATTTGTATGCTTTGAACATACTGGGTAGATCATTATCAGACCTAAACTTCAATTTCTTGTTTATCCCCAAAATGTCGAATGATGAATTTTGTAGCAATTTGTATCATTAGTAGAAATATTGGGCCTTACATGTCATTTGAAATTGATTCGGCCCCTCATTTATAACATATATATGTAAAATCAAATATGAAATAGAAAAAAAAATGTAAAAAGTATGTGTCCCTTTTATGCCCATATATGGAGATCTCTGTATCTGTCAGTCCATGTACCTTTTATACCCATATATGGAGATTGGAGATCCCTGATGTCATCAGTATATACCCATATATTGTCATGCCCATATACGGGCATATAAGTTAGATCGGCAGTTCTGGACAACTGGATATCCATAATGCCTATATATGGACATCTCGGGGGCGTGGCAGCTAAAATTAACATCAAATATCTAAATACTAAATACAAGCAACTTAAAATCTGTCTGGGGTTTTCACAAAAGACAGAGTAGACGGTAAAATGACCCAAAACATGTTTGAAAGTGAAATATCTATTTGTCACAGTAACTGTATTTTTATATATAGGCCATAGAACAACATACTGACAGACATTTTAGAACAAAAAAAAAACCCTGACTACGTTTTACATGAATAAAAAGAAACAAAATCAATTAAGACAGACATAAAAATGGTCAGGCTTTCTGAGAGGCTGTTTCTGTGTTTCTCTTTGGCATTTTTTTTTCTTTTTGTCCTCCTCAGGACCCCTTTTATAACAGCCATTGGCACCTGTTGAGGTCCAATTCTAGGCAAAAAAAAAACGGTTCTCCCTCCGTTTGGAGCCCGGTCCCCGCTGCCCCGCTGCAGGGAGATCACCCATACAGCGCGCAGGGACCCCCTCCCCTTTCATTACATTAAAACGGGTAGACCAGGGTGTTTTCTACAAATGTCTTCTAAATCAGTAGTTCTCACTGTTTCGTGCCAAGGACCCCCCAAAATGATATGTATTTGGCTGCAGACCCCCCATCTCAGTTTTTTGGGGTGCCAGGGACCCCTCCAGAAGAGAGGGTTTGGGTTAAAAAAAATACTTTCAAGATTTTTCATTTTTTCCCCTCTAAAATAGCAGATGTACAAGCTTGCAGTGCAACACGAAGTGACGCGCTGTGAGCTTGTAGATCTGCTACTTTTGTAGATCTGCTTTTTGGTAGATTTTTGTAGATCTTGTAGATCTGCTATTTTTCAATAGCCAACGCTAAAATATAAAATTACGCGGGTGCTTTCCAGGTTTCAGTGGTTAATTAAATGAAAACAGGTACAACAGAGTTAAAGAGGTTAATTTGGTAAGTCAGTTATCTCCATATATAGAGTTATATAGAGGAGAGATTATACTTTATAGCATCAGTCCAGTGGTGGAAAAATTACTCAAATATTTTACTTAAGTAAAAGTATCAATATTGCAATGTGGAAGTAGTTTGTTACAAGTACAGTTTTGACACTGACTCCCAAAGTCTGGACTTTTTGTTGTGATCACCAAAACTCTTTCTTAGATTAAAGGAAAAATGTGTATGTAAAAATATTACAAGACTGACATTTAAATGTCATTTACATGGTGGCTACCAATATAAAAAGGTGTGCGTGAGTGCGTGTCTGTCTGTCTGTCTGTCTGTCTGTCTGTCTGTCTGTCTGTGTTACCCTTGAAATCTGTACTGGCTTTGACTAAAAGGTCAAAGTCTTCCCTGCGGAGCTTTGCAGCTGAAAATTCTTACAAAGAGAATGGAACGCTCCGCCATTCAAACTGTCACCCGGTCAACCGTCTGACCGTTTTTTATACCATGTGCGGATGAGTCACTTCACAGGATTCTATCTGCAGTTAAAGAATGCCCCTATCCCAGGGCACGTGCGCACATGAAAGGGGGTTTTCAGCCCCTTGCTGCCCTTTTTTACCCGTCTGTAAAAAGTGCCCTCTCCCTCTCCAGACCATGCATTCAGCATTTACCTCGGTGAAAGAAATGCACAATGCCGCCTTTCCATGGCCGTACCTGAAGGCAGCGTTCAAGAGAATTGCCTTTTCAAAACTATCCTGAACTCGAATGCAGCATATCATGTTGAAATAATCGCCCGTTCTGTTGAAACCCATGCATGCCCTATCTCCGGTAAAGGCTTGATTATATCACTTGAGCGTGTCTGCGCCCCGAACTTAGACGATCTATACAAGCTGACGTTTTTGAGCTTGTACAAAATCTCTGTCTCAGACGCATCTCTGTCCTTTTTTTTATTTGAGCTAAAAAGCATTATTTTACACTTTGGGCTATTCAAAAACAGCAGATCTACAAGCTCATAGCGCGGCACCGAGTGCCGCGCTATGAGCTTGTAGATCTGCTGTTTTTGAAAAATCTCGAAAATGTGTGCAAATCTTTGAATATATATATTATTAACATTTTTAACTCAAATCTTTGCTTCTGGGACCCCCTGGAGAAAAAAAAACATTTGGAGATGGGGGTCCGCGGCCAAATACATGTAGTTTTGGGGATCCTTGACATGAAAAAGATTGAGCACCACTGATATAGAAACATACGTTTTTTCAGAATACTGTTGCGATTTAGGAGACATGTACTGTAGCATCGGCTTCAGGTCTGAATGAAGGATACATCCTAAGATGCACTGGGACACATCATCACAGTGATGTGTGCCTGAGATCACCGGACGTTTCGGGTCTTTCAACATCATACGTCCTCCCTCAGGTGACCCAACCAGGGTTGATCAGACCCCGGCTTGTGTCCCAGTAGCGTTAGCCCACCGAGATCGCTCCTCCTGATCCAAAGCCATCTGGAGGCTCTCCCTGCCGCCTCCATGGTGGACTTGATGGCTTTCCTTTTTGCAGCCCCCGTGATGCCAAGTAGCGTGTATACCTTGCACAGTGAGCGGCCAGCAAAGCCTCTACACCCCACTTAAATGGCCTTGCAGCGTGCCTTCCAGCCTCTTATTTGGCATTGCTAGACTAGCTCCTGGTACTTTGACCGCTTCCGCTCGTTCGCCTCCGTCTTAATGGGTTAAAACGTCAGCCCCTGCCCCTTCTAAAGGTGGCTGCATCATGCTACCATTTGAGGTGATCACCCTTTCCCCTTTCAGGTGCAAACGTGTTCACCTAAAAGGTGGATTATGATACTAGGCGCATATAGTCTGGTGATTTCGGTTAAAACAGAGAGATGGTAGTTTTCTCATTTTTGCTGGGGACCCCCTTGAACACCCAGAAGGACCCCCCATGGGGGTCTCCGGACCTCACTTTGAGAGCCACTGCTGTTATAGACTAGACTACTAGGGGATTATGATGGAGAGAGAGACTGATAGTACACAGTAAATCAACTTAGTTTTTTTTTGTTGTTTTGCTTTTCTACGTGAAATGTTTTCCCTCAGCCACATAAGAACAATGATAAAGGAACCCTCACCACTGTGTGAAGTGGCTCTTAAAGACAGGAAACTGTCTTTATATATTTGATATATATATATATATATATATATATATATATATATATATATATATATATATATATATATATATATATATATATATATATATATTACTCGTCTCCTCGTTATGAAGTTCTCACAATGCTTCAATGTGAAGACTTGAAGAAAAGAAAAGAACAAGCGACTGGTTCTTGGCATGACTCAGCAAGAAAGAACTTTTCAATGTGGATTATTCTTTGCAGCAGGCGCTATAGTAACCTAAGGACAACTTGAAACTTTTGTAAAGTATAGATTATTACCGCAACCACACAGTTTTATAGTTTTCCCCCTCCCCTCTCTCCCTCTACCTCTCTATCTCTCTCTCTCCCCCTCTCTCTCTCCTCTTCAATAGCATTAAACCAGTGGTCCGGGGACCACCAGTCTGTACCAGGGGGTCCCCAGCAAAAGTAGTTAACATAGCGTCACAATCATTTTAACCACTTAGCTTTGGCTATTCAAAAATAGCAGATCTACAAGCTCATAGCGCGGCACCGAGTGCCGCTCTATGAGCTTGTAGATCTGCTATTTTTGAACAATCGTGAAAATGTGTGCAAAGCTTTGAATATATATAATCTTTAAGCGAACATTTGTAACTCAAATCTTTGCTTCTGGGGGAGTCCCTGGAATAAAATATTTGAGATGGGGTTTTGGCCAAATACATATCATTTTGGGGGTCCTTGACATTAAAAAGTTTGAGCACCACTGATGCAGCATACCTCATAATGAATGAGGATATTTGATAGGCCTGAATCTGAGCCATTCACCTGACTGGGTTTAGCAGAGGCTACTGATACTGTCATCATAATGGCTGGACATCCCAAAACAAAATACTTTAGCTTTATTGTCATGAGAAAACGATTCACTCAAATCACGATTCGAATCACGATTTGAGGTTCACAATACGACTTCTCACGTTTCTTTTTTACAAAAAATATTTTCCAGACAAATGACCGAAAAATATTTTATCTTATTATTTCTCTTACACAAATCCAGTATTTTCTTCTCTTTTATTATTACTATTATTATATATAGATTTTTTACAATACTGTTTTCTCTTATCCTCTTTTCAATATAGTAGCAAATGACTGAAAACTCTTTATCAATTCTCTTGAAAACATTTTTTTTTTGCGCATGTCACTGACATCATTGACGAATCCTTGAAGCTTTGTCCGTGCTACTTCCGGGTTCTATAATGATGACGTCACTGTCGACTCCTTGATAGGCCTATCACGATCCTAGTTTTTCAACGTGTCGTGTCTGTTTGTTTATCAGCTGCGTCACTCCGCGCCGTGTTGTGTTTGTTTGACGCTCGCGCTTATGAAACACTACCTATGAACCCTCTACACCAGTGGTTTTCAACCTTTTTTGCGTCAAGGACCCCCAAATTGACACACATTAGCCCAGGGACCCCCATTTGAAAAGATATGCGAGGGACCCCCAATAAGAGACGATTTCTACGGCTCTAGCAGTGATTCTCAACCATTTTAATTTCAAGGACCGCCAGTTTAACATGCATTAGGCTACAGACCCTTTACTTTCTATCTCTGGGACCCCATTTTTTATTATAAAATCAATGTTAATGTAACTGACGGGTCCATTTGGTTCCATTTGTACACTCTCAGAGTTACAGACCCATAAGGGTCCATTTGGTTCCTATCTATCATTTTGCTGGGGACCCCCTGGAACAACCTCAAGGACCACTGGTGGTCCCCGGACCACTGGTTGAAAACCACTGCTCTATATGCCTCTTTGCCAAAAATAGCCGATCTACAAGCTCACAAGGCGTCGCGCTGCGAGGCTAAAGTTATCCTCAGAAAAGGGATGCTAGGGTTCAAGTGCTTAATATATATAAAAATAAAAAATAAAATCCTTTCACACAAAGATTTGGGGACCCCCTGTAGTGACTTTGAGGACCCCCTGTTGAAGACCCCTGAGGTAAAGTAATGCGTCACTCTGCAAGTTTAACTCAAGTTTTCCACCTGTACAAATGTTTCTTCTGGCTATTCTTCACATACTAGTTCAAGCACTATGTTTACATTGCCAAAGCAAAAGTTGAACAAGGCAAACAAAAACAAAACAACGTGTACAATACTACATGTGTACAATACATGGGAATTACATTGCAACTAGCTGTGGTGGAAAAAGTACTCACATTATTTTTACTTCAGTACAATTACAATTGTAAATACTGCAATGTGTTACACGTAAAAGTCCGGAATTCAAAATATACTTGAGTAAAAAGTACAAAAGTATTGGTACTGCATGCAAAACACTGCATGGTTCTTGCCCAGAACTGCATGACCATCTTGGATGGCATCTTGAAAATTATGCCTTTCTGCTAAGTATATTTTCCTGGATATTTGGGATGTTCTCAAGCATGCCTAAAGGTACCAGAATCAATTGAAAACCCTTTTGTATCAATGTTTAGGGAGGTTTAGTGGTACTCTTTCTTATATGCCTATTGACCGGTCTATTTCTCATAAAAAGTGCTTGTTTAAGATAAGGCTGAAAATGACCACCCCAGAATGAAATACTATGGGTAAATTATACATTTCCTGAATCCTTAGGGTCATGTCAGTATTCCAGTTGTTGTGTTTTGTGTCTCTGATGTTTCTTGATGCCACAGAACTAAAAGAAAATATATGGTTTAGGCGGAAATTGTGAGAAAAAAAAGGTTATTAAAGGTTTGAAGAGCTCCAGTGACCACTGTACTTATCATACATAGTCACCAAAGGGCTCGAATGAAAGCTCAAAGTGTCCCCTTAAAAATGATACCAAACATAAAATATAAAACATTGTAATATGCCCTGAACGTGAGCCAATACCAAGATATGCACATGTGTCTAAAATGCCATTTTTCAATGGGGGGTGGTAACTTTAGCAGCTGATAACCCCAATTTAGCTGGGCCTCAGGAAGGTCTATCATACAAAAATAATATCTAGGGATGTATAGGAATAAAAAAATCCCAACTAGAATTTGCCATCCCAGGTGGTAGCGATATGTGAGATTTTGGGGTTTGGCCCAAGGACTAATAGGGCTGAAGTGGTTAATGTATGTTTGCTAATAATAATCAAAATCTAATAAAAAAAAAAAAAAGAGTAACTAGTAACTAAAGATTTCAAATAATTGTAGTGGAGTAAAGTACAATATTTGACTCTGAGATATAGTGGAGTAGAAGTAAAAGTACTAAACATTGGAAATACTCCAGTAAAGTAAAACAAAAATACCTCAAAACTGTACTTACAGGTAGGGTAAGTGATATTTTTGGGTTAAAACAAAAAATATTTGATTAAAAGGTTAAAACACTATATTCTGATAGTAATCATTGCTATAGAGTGTTTGTTCAGTAACAGGAGTCTCCCCGTCTCTCCAGCTCTTTAATAAACAGAAAATACATTTTCTGGTAGGTGTCAAAATCTCAGCCAATCAGGAGAAAGTACCCATTTTTAAGCTTAATTTTTATAGTGTTCCAGTTCCAATTTTGCCTGCTCATTTCTTAGTGTCATCACTTCCAATTTCACTTGTTTAATCTGTATCCTGATTGAGTTCTCTATCCTGATTGGATACAATTGGAAATGAAACTGAAACGAAAAAGCATTTTCTATTTAATAAAGAGCTGGAGAGACAAGGAGACTCCTTTTACTGAACAAACACTCTATAGCAATGAGTACTATCAGAATATAGAGCTATTTAACACTTATTTTAACCAAAGAAAATCACCCTACCTTTAAGTACATGCTGCACTTGAATAATTGTAACTTAGTTACTTTACACCACTGGCAACTAGAGAGGAAACAATCTTAGAAAAAAAACATGAGAATTGTGCATTTTCTGTCAGACATAGGCTACTGTAGTTCTACATCCATATATATATATTTATAGGAGAGGTTAGCTTAGGATAAACTTTTGCAGCAGTATCTCAATGTTTTGCATTCACTTCACTCGGTATAAAACCTTTGGGAAAAATAGCAGCAAATAAATGCAGCTGCTCTGTCTGTGTGTAGGCTACCAAGGTCACTGGAATACACACACAGTTAGTTTTCTCTCTCTCTCTCTCTCTCTCTCTCTCTCTCTCTCTCTCTCTCTCTCTCTCTCTCTCTCTCTCTCTCTCTCTATTATTTCCAATTTTCAAGTCTTCTACTCCACTACATCTCAGAGGCAAATATTGTACATTTTACTCCACTACAATTATTTGAAAACTACTAGTTACTTTGTAGATTTGGATTATTATTACAAAACATTATACTTTAACCCAGTGTTTCCCAACCTTTTTGGTGCCAAGCAGTGTTGATTTTGACAGCAGATTTTGATTCACTTTTAGTCATAGTCTTTTGAATAAAAGTAATAGTCATATTTTAATCATCTGAAATGCTTTAGTTTTTGTCTAGTTTTAGTCGACTAAATCTACAGTTGATTTAGTCGACTATAACGTATTTTGGCGGTAACTTGATGGTGTCGTAGTGGCTGATTTTACACATGGTTGCATGCTGAAAATAGCCGATCTAAAAGCCCACAACGCGTCGCAGCACGCAGCGTTGTGAGCTTGTAGATCTGCTATGTTCAGAAAGAAACACCCGAGTGCAACCAAACATAAAATGACTTGTCTTTTAGTTCTACTGGATCTCTTCTCCACTAGATCCCTCACTAACATTGTAGTCTAGTTTTTATTTTTTGACAAAATTGTCAATATATTTAGTTTTAGTCATCGTAGCTTAGTTTTTATGTACTTTTTATGTAGTTTTCGCCAGTGAAAAAAGGTAGTCGACGAACATTTTTCGTCATAGTATTAGTCGACGAAATCAACACTGGTGCCAAGGCACACCTGGCATATGTGTGTGCGTGTTGTTTACAAGATGTGTACAACTCGTGCTCATGCTATGCTACTAAAATGTCGAACGCCCTACCAAAAGGAGTAAAGGAGTGTTAAACCCTATACTCGCTTTCAAAACTTCCCTAAAAAAAAAAAACACCTTCAGGAGGCTGCAATACCAAACTGGCCCCCATCAAAGTCTTAAGGTCCTTACACACCGGGGGCGATTTTTTTTCATGCGAATAATACGTTTTTTTTAAAAACCTTATAAAGTCAATGCAAGCTTCCACATCAGTTTCGCGGAGCGAAAAAGCGTCTTTTATTTATTCGGACCGAGTCCGAATTTTGCGTATATTCGCATGATAATCGCCGGTGTGTAATGACCTTTAACCCCCAAAAAATGAGAAACATGTGCGTATACCAGGCTGTGTATGTTGTGTGTTGTGGCTGATGTTGAAGGTAGTGAGTTGTTGTGTGACAAGGTCCATTATACACGTATGTTACTTTTGGCCACTTACATTTGTCCTTCTTTCTCTCTTTCTCTCTTTCTCTCTTTCTCTCTTTCTCTCTTTCTTTCTGACACTCAAGGTTCATGGTGTTCCTCCCAGCCTACTCCAGACCCTATATGAGCCATGTGCACATGTGGTACAAGAGCCGGTACCATGAATCCCCACGCAAGCCCTGGTCCACGCTGCAGCTAAACACTCTGCCCCAGCAAGTCTGGTGTAGAAGCCCACACGCCAAAAAAAGGTTGATGCTGCCATTAACAGCGTTGTCTGCGGGTCATAACACGTTTTCGTCTGAAACCCAACCCCTGTGTTCTATACCTGACAGTCCTGAAGGTAATTGTCCCGGCTCAGGGCCCTGAGTACTTACAATGCGTTAACCCATTAAGACTTGGAACGCATCTGTGTCATTTTTTAAATTTGATTTCATAATCAATTCCATGTGAAAAAAATGTCATACATTTTCATTAATGTTTATTTTTAAGTATTACATATGTGTTATTTGTCATATCTGCCCTGTGCAACTTTTTGTTTCCAAAAGCTAAAAGAAACGTCATTTGTATTCATAATGTTCCATTCATTTTCAACAACAGAAACACAGTTAACCCATTAAGACCTGGAACTGTGTCATTTTTAGATTTGAGCTAAAAAGCATTATTTTACACTTTGGGCTATTAAAAAATAGCAGATCTACAAGCTCGTAGCGCGGCACCGAGTGCCGCGCTACGAGCTTGTAGATCTGCTATTTTTGAAAAAGCGTGAAAATGTGTGCAAATCTTTGAATATATATATTTTTAAATCTTTGCTTCTGGGGGGTCCCTGGAACAAAATATGTTGATGGGGGTCAGCGGCCAAATACATATAATTTTGGGGGTCCTTGACATGAAAAAGATTGAGCACCACTGATATAGAAACATATGTTTTTCAGAATACTGTTGAGATTTAGGAGACATGTAGAATCGGCTTCAGGTCTCAATGTGTTAAATCGTTAATCGCAATTATTTGAGTGATTATTAATCGTCGACTTAAATGTGTAATGGTGACACAGGCCCTACTGGAGAGCTAGCCATGATGTATGGATGGAGATGAGTGGAGACACAGCTGGAGGAGTCAGGACTCATCTGAGGATGAACTAGAGAGAGAGAGGCTCTATCTCTCTATCCATGGGTTCCACAGTCTGACCCTGGACCCTGGACATCACATACACAACTGATGGAGTCAAGTAGAAGACGGCTCAAGGTAGGAATCTTTTTTTCTTCTCCATTTCCTACTTTTCTGCTGCTGCTGCTGCTGCTGCTGCTTGTGTTGTATGCTGTGTGTATTGTGATTCAAGCTGTTGCACTATTGCTGTCATTTTAACAGCACCCGTGCATGCAAGGTACAATATTTTTAATGAGTAAATAGCGCATTATATTATGCGTGTATTTTTTTTTTATTGGTAAATAGCACATTTTTTTTGGGACACATTTCCTTAACGGTTAATGATTAATCAATCGGTAAGGCCTAACGGCAACCGGTTAAGAAAATGTCTCCATTTGGCCATCCCTAATTCACTGCCAGGGGGTTTTCTAAAACAGGCTGTAGCTTCTGCCAACATGTTTAAGCTGTTGTTAATTGTTGTTGTTAATGTTAATTCTGACTAATCTTTCAAGAACCACAGAATATTTATCTCCAGTATGATCGATCCCCTGATGGTTACTAATCACTGAGGGTTTCACTGTGCTTACATAAAAAATACAAATATTAATGTCATCGCAACCTCCCGTTCTGCTTGTTACACCCAGCTGAAAATAGCATGTTTCGCCAAAGACACATTTACACAGTAAAACACAGGAGCAGAGATACAGAATATTTCCCAAATACTTTTACCAGGAAGTGAATGGAGCGGCAGATCTTTGGATCGCTTTGGATTTTATTTTTTTAAATGACGGAGATCTCCGTCAATGGCAGGGAATGTGTTAAAGTGCCTGACTAGCCGACCTGCTGCAGCGATAACCCGATGCAAAAACAGGCTAAATCCATCGCTGACTGCCGAATTGCAGTGTATGTGCAAAACACGGAACTGAGTCTCAGTTCACCCTTGGGGGGGAGACGATTAGCAGCCACAACGTTGGCTGCGTTGTCGTGAACACATGCAGACACTTTCCCCAGTAAGTCCCCATGCCTCCACCGCATCATTTAGTTTAGCTGCCAGGTTGTTTGCTGTGTGTCTGTCGGGCAGTGGCGTGCACAGACATTTTGAGGGGCAGGTGCTCAAGTAAATTATGCTTTTTTTTTGTTGACTTGGTCTGCTCTTTTTTTCCCTCTACACCTATACCTCTTTGCCAAAAATAGCCGATCTACAAGCCCACAACGCCTCGCAGCGCGAGGCGTTGTGGGCTTGTAGATCTGCTATTTTTGGCTAAAGTTCTCCTCAGAAAAGGGATGCTAGGTTTCGAGTGGTTATGGTAAAAAGAAAAACCATATCACATAAAGAATTGGCGGACCCCCTGTAGTAACTCTGAGGACTAATGCCAATACTGTTATTCTATGAATTCTAGACTTTTCTTCTAACAGAGTATTTCAGAGTAAACAGAGTATATTTCTACATTGCAGTATTGATACTTTTATTTAAGTAAAACATTTGAGTACGTTTTCCACCACTGCTCTCTACTCCGTTGGAGGACAGAGTACTGAACCGCATTCAGTCAGTCAACATGACAGACAGCTAAATTAAGCGATGCACAGGACCAACATAGTTCCAGTATTACAATATATATTCATGTACGCAACAGCCAATAAACCCCACATTGGAATGGCACGTCGAGTGGCCTCTCCAAAATCACTTTACATTCTGCCAGCCGTGGGTGCCACTCAGTGTTGATCTTGACAGCACATTTGATATAGTTTTAGTCATAGTCTTTTGAATAAAATTCCATTTAGTTTTAGTCTTTGTCTAGTTTTAGTCGACTAAATATCATTATGTTTATTATGTCGACTAAATCTACAGTTGATTTAGTCGACTAAAATGTATTTTGTCGGTGCCTTGATGGCATCGTAATGGCTGCTTTTACACTTGGTCTCATGCTGAAAATAGCAGATCTACAAGCTCACAACGCGTTGTGAGCTTGTAGATCGGCTATTTTCAGAACGCAACACCCGAGCGCAACCAAACATAAAATGATGTGTCTTTTAGTTCTACTGGATCTCTTCTCCACTAGATCCCTCACTAACATTTTAGTCTAGTTTTTATTTGTTGACAAAATTGTCAATATATTCAGTCTTAATTTTAGTCATCATAGCTTAGTTTTTATTTAGTTAGTGAAAAAAGGTAGTCGGATTTTGGCAGTTTTTGGGTGTTTTTTGTCACTTTATTTCGGTTTTAGGGTTAGGGGTAGGGTTAGGTTAGGCTCATGTTATTTAATTCATATTTTTGCCTGATTTTACTGATTTTCTTTTTTTTTATCAAAAAATAATTATAAAAAAAAAAAAAAAATGTAATTTTTGAGGGGGCACAATTTGAAACTGAGGGTGCCAGGCCCCCTCAGGCACCCCCGTGGCGCCGGGCCTGACACACACACACACACACACAAACACACACACACACACACACACACACACACACACACACACACACACACACACACACAGAGCCCCACTAGTATAGTCTATAATGTGAACAGTTGATTATGTGGGATCTGGATGCTGTCCAGGACGTGAGGCTCATCTCCACGGTGAATGACAGTCTATTAGCCTCCAACAGCACCGCATCCCACATCAATGTAACGACCGTTGGCTCAATCTGACTGACAGCCATAATGTACGACCCGCTCCGCCGTGGCTTTAACCCATTGAGACCTGAAGCCGATTCTACGTGTCTCCTAAATCCCAACAGTTTTCTGAAAAACGTATGTTTCTATATCAGTGGTGCTCAATCTTTTTCATGTCAAGGACCCCCACAATGATATGTATTTGGCCGCGGACCCCCATCAAAATATTTTGTTCCAGGGACCCCCCCCCCAGAAGCAAAGATTTGAGTTAAAAATGTTCGCTTTAAAAATATATATATATTCAGAAGATTTGCACACATTTTCACGATTTTTCAAAAATAGCAGATCTACAAGCTCGTAGCGCGGCACTCGGTGCCGCGCTATGAGCTTGTAGATCTGCTATTTTTGAATAGCCCAAAGTGTAAAATAATGCTTTTTAGCTCAAATCTAAAAATGACACAGTTCCAGGTCTTAATGGGTTAAATTAAGCGGCCGGGAAATATTTACAGTCACGTTGACACTTTGATTTATCAAACGGTGTGAGCATGTGTTCACCTGCATGTCCTATAATATGGTCTTTATAGACGACCCCCCCCCACACTGGCTTCACTGAGAGGTTGTCACCTAGTGTCATCATTTCATGTAATGGAACCAGATACAAGGTGGAAAACTCACAGCACAGATGGCTCGCTTTGTTTTTAAAGGGCCAGTTGCTTATTTGGGCTTTCTTCCAAAATCTTGTTTAAACCAGTGGCTCCCAAACATGTTGATGTCTAGGACCCCCAAATTAATATGTATTTGTCCATGGACTCCCATCTGAAAATATGTAGTTTCATGGGGACCCCCATACCAGATATATATATATTTTTTTCAAGATTTGTTTTGAAAATAGGCGATCTTCAAAGCTGACAACGCGGCACACATTGTGGCGCCTTGTGAGCTTGTAGATCGGCTATTTTCAAATGTTATAGGTTTAAAGTGCTCATTTAGCCCATACTCGCTTCTTTTTGGGGCTTGTGTTTTCGTAGGACCAGGTTGCTGAAATCTCTCTCGCAAATTCTGGCAACAGCTGGACGGGTGTGCAGTGTTAAGTTTGACAGCAAATTAGTTGTAGTCTTTTGAATAACACATCATTTAGTTTTAGTCCTATTTTAGTCTTCTGACATTGTTTAGTCTTTGTCTAGCCTCAGTCGACAAAATATCAAAATATTCTTTGTCTTAGTTCTTTAGTCTTAGTCAATAAAATTAACATCTCATGGTACCTAACAGTGGCGTGCACAGACATTTTGAGGGGCAGGTGCTCAAGTAAATTATACTTTTTTTTGTTTACTTGGTCTGCTCTTTTTTCCCCTCTACACCTATACCTCTTTGCCAAAAATAGCCTATCTACAAGCCCACAACGCCTCGCAGCGCGAGGCGTTGTGCTTGTAGATCTGCTATGTTTGGCTAAAGTTCTCCTCAGAAAAGGGATGCTAGGTTTCGAGTGGTTATGGTAAAAAAGAAAAATCATATCACATAAAGATTTGGCGGACCCCCTGTAGTAACTCTGAGGACCCCCTGTTGAAGACCCCTGCTGTAAACTGAAAAAAAAAGGGCACTTCTGGTCAAGAGGGCAAAGGGCAGGTGCTCTAGCACCACCTTGAGTCTATCTGTGCACGTCCCTGGTACCTAAATACCAGTGTTCATTTTGACAGCAGATTCTGATTTGGTCTTTTAAATAACACACCATTCTTATTTTTATTCCTAGAATTTTTGTTTTAATCTCTAGTCAACACAATTAACCCCCCAAGACCTGAAGCCGATTCTAGAAATGTTTTCAAAATCCCAACAGTTTTTTGAAAAAAACGTATGTTTCTATATCAGTGGTTCTCAAACTGTTTCATGTCAAGGACCCCCCACAATGACATGTATTTGGCCGCCGACCCCCCATCTCAAAATATGAGTTAAAAATGTTCGCTTTAAAACAATATATATTCCAAGATTTGCACACATTTTCACGATTTCTCAAAAAATCACACCCTGTGTGAAGGAAGCGGTGCCTTTGGGGCGGGCCTTAACTCATTTCAATGCGTCCCTATTGGTGGTCTGAGTCCACTTACCAAATTTGTACTTGGGAGCATGCTGCAAACTGGAATGATGGCTGTTTAAAGCCCAGCCAATGGGCAGACAGAGGGGGCGGGGCTTAAGTAATGACAGTTAGTCCCTATTGCTGGCTTTAGTCCATGTACAAAATTTGTACTCCATAGCATGCTGCGAACTTGAGTTATGGCTGTTTGAAGGCCAGCCAATGGGAAGACAGAGGGGGCGGGGCTTCAGCAATTCATGCTGGTCCCTATTGGTGGTCTAAGTCCACATACCAAATGTGGACTTGGTGGCATGCTGCAAACTGGAGTTATAGCTGTTTAAAATCCCGTGCTCATCCCGTGCTCATACGGGCGCTGGGGGTCCCTGGACCCCTCTTTGATAACTTCATCAATTCATGCTCGTCCCTATTGGTGGTCTAAGTCCACATACCAAATTTGGACTTGGTGGCATGCTGCAAACTGAAGTTATAGCTGTTTGCTTCTTTGCCGTGCTCATCCCGTGCTGAAACCGCCGGACGGACGGACGGACGGACGGACGGACATACAAAAGTCAAAAGCCACGTATAGAGCGGTTGGCACCGCTAAAAATAGCAGATCTACAAGCTCGTAGCGCGGCACTCGGTGCCGCGCTATGAGCTTGTAGATCTGCTATTTTTTGAATAGCAAAAGTGTAAACTAATGCTTTTTTTTTGCCCAAATCAAAAAGTGACACAGATGCGTTCCAGGTCTTGATGGGTTAATAATCTTCAGTCTTATTTGTATTCTTAGTATTTCAGTCTCAATCTCTAGTCAACACAATGAACTGCTGTTGTGCGACTCGCTGATCTGCGGCACGTTGCCAGGTTGGTGGAGATTCAACCCCCCGTCAGACCCCAGCTGCGTGGCCTCCGTGTACATTTGCTCTCGTCAAGCTGAGAAAAGCCCCTCGAGGCCTCGGTTTGAATTCTCCAAACAGCTGCCTGGGAATAAAGTGTTGTCAGCAGCAGTGAGTGAAGCGCCGAATCTCCCCCTCCCCTCGTTTCACCCCGTTTGCCTCCACAAGGTGCCCTTCTAACTTCTATAAGTGTCTGAACCAGTGGTGGAAAAAAATACTCACATGTTTTTTTTTTACTTAAATAAAAGTATCAATACTGCAATGTCGATACACTCTCTTACCCGTATTCAACATTTACTTGAGGAAAAGTACAAAAGTATTGGTATCAAAATGTACTTAAAGTACAACAGTAGAAAGTACTCAATATGCAGAATGTTTTCAAATGTATAAATTGTATAAAAATCGTTTGAAAACAGCAGATCTACAAGCTCACAATGCGTCGCATCGCGACGCATTGTGAGCTTGTAGATCGGCTATTTTCAAATGGCCAAAATGCATATAGGGCTGAAGTGGTTAATGTATGTTTCGTAATAATAATCAAAATCTACAAAGTAACTAGTATCTAAGGTTTTCGAATAATTGTAGTGTAGTGGAATATTTGCCTCTGAGATGAAGTGGAGTAGGAAAAAAAAGTACTGAAAATTGGAAATGCTCCAGTAACTTAAAAAATACCTCAAAACACAGTACTTGAGTAAATGTAATTAGACACTTTACACCACTGCTCTGAACCTCCCAACTCTTTTGGTGGAAGGCCTAAAAAAACAAAACAAGAACAAGTATATTCGATCAAATCAAGCAAAGTCGTTCTGACGACATGAAATGAAGTGATTGATCTAAGTGAAGTAATTGGTGCAGTCTGAAGGTGGTTTAAACTTAAAACAAACGTCTCCCAATGTCTTTCTGAATTCTAGGTACAATAAAAAAAAAACGTGTAGATCGGCTATTTGCGGTGAAGATATTTAGTGTAGACAGGGGGGGGGAAATGAACGGGCCTAGTTTAGAGCCCTGAGGGAGTATGTAGGTAAAACACAAACAAACAAAAAACCCAGCCCAAATCTCCTTCATCTGATAAAGAAACTTTGATAATGGCTGTGACATGTTTGAGTCAAAACCGGCTTAGGCAACAAAAAAAAACGGAATGACAGAATATAGGCTTCATTGCTCACAACAGAGAGCTACAGATATACGGTATATCTTCAAAAAGCATGGCAATTACTTTGATTGTCTCCACCCGCAATATTCAATTTGTCTTCAAGTTTTACCCAGTAAGACTGAGTGAGTGCAGACCTTTGATGTTTGTAATGATAGAGTCAAGTTTGATTAAAGGCTTTTTGCTTGCTTCGGACACACTGCTTCATTCTGATTAGACTGACCTGAAGGGCAGTGAACGAACTGGTTGTGATGGCAGGCCTTTCATGTTAGTAATGATAGAGTCAAGTTCATTAACCACATGAACCCTATAGAGCAGAGGTCTTCAACGCTTTTCAGGCAGAGGACCCCTTCGCTGAGAGAGAGAGATGTAGCAGGGACCCCCTACTACATATTGTATAAAATGGTGTTGCAAATTGAACGTCTTAATAGGTTTCATACATAGCTTCATAGACTTGTTTGAGTTACTTTGTAGATTTCGATTATTATTACAAAACACACATTAACCACTTCAGCCCTATATACATTGTGGCCATTTGAAAATAGCCGATCTACAAGCTCACAATGCGTCGCATCGCGACACATTGTGAGCTTGTAGATCGGCTATATTTCAAATGATCTTTATACATTTTATACATTTGAAAACTCTTGAAACGGGACATTCTGCATAATGCGTACTTTCTACTTTTGGTACTTTAAGTATATTTTGATACCAATATGTGTGTACTTTTACTCAAGTACATTTTGAATTCCGGACTTTTACTTGTAACAGAGTATTTCTACATTGCAGTATTGATACTTTTACTTAAGCAAAAAAAAAAAAAGTGTGTCACCTAGAATCACAATGCTCTGAGAGAGAGAGAGAGAGAGAGAGAGAGAGAGAGAGAGAGAGAGAGAGAGAGAGAGAGAGAGAGAGAGAGAGAGAGAGAGAGAGAGAGAGAGAGAGAGAGAGAGAGAGAGAGAGAGAGAGAGAGAGAGAGAGAGAGAGAGAGAGAGAGAGAGAGAGAGAGGAGAGAGAGAGATATGGGAGTGGATGTACGCCTAGAGATATTCCAGGGGCATGAGCATCAAGATCAGTCCTCCTCCTCCTCACAAGATTTAGTGGGGTTATAAAGAACAGCAGTCACTAAGCTATTTATAGCCTGTGGTGGTGGTAGCAGAGACGGTCTCCACCAGATCCATACACAACGTTCAACGTTATCCCCCCCCCCCCCCCCCCCCCCAGGTCAAGTTGTGTTCAATACAGTGCTTTATGTACTCGGCTAATACACATCCACCGTTACTAAGTAAAAAGACGCAGTATAGTCCAACCGAACAAAAAGCTGTTGATTTTTCGTTTTCGGGCTTGCTGATCCGAAGAAAAGTTTGGGAACTGATACACGGTGTGAATATCATGTCCATAGCACTCACACACGGTCATTGCCTATACCCCATCCAAACGAAGTTTGGACATCGGTTGAAGTGCATTACCACCTTAAAGATGCAGTGCAGTGACATTTTTGGTCATTTTATTTTGAAGGTTCAGTCTGAAACGTCGTCTCAACCGACTCTCAACCAATCAGAAGGTCCCATCCCTTCAGGCTATGGGACGTTGGAATCTCAATCACTTCAGCCGTGGTCTAGTGTTCGTTTACAAGTGAGAGAGACGACCAGTTAAGCACGTTTGCTACTACGTGGCTTATATCTAACCTATAATGTTTTCAGATACATATTTTAGTATGTAGATTAACTTTAAAATGAGTAATACACCGTCTGGATGTCATCTTGAATGAGATTCAAAACGGAGTGGCTCTGTAATTAAAATCAGCTGTGTTTGAAGAACGTGCAGCTATGGGAATCAGACAGGTGCATGTAATCAAGATTCATTTATATTCATGAAAGCTGCGTTATGTCATCACACAGCACATTTTCGTTTACAGGAAGTAATTAAGAGTGGCTTTTTAGGGACTTTTGATATAAAAATACAGAAAAAATGTTTAAAAAAATATATATTTTGGCATCTATTGCTAGGTATGCCCGTATGATGACCACGGATATGCTCTAAAAGTGTGAAAAAAAACTATTTTTCATTTCACTACACCTTTAACTCTGTCACGCTCTTATCAATTCTAAGCAGACTTTACCCGTAAGAACTGACCTGGGAGTCTGGAACAGGGCAGGACCTCTGTGGCCGTTCAATTTGGCCTTCTTCTGCCCTTTACAAAACAAATGATCTGTGCCCTATGAGTGCACAGTGGCCTTAATGCCCTGACCACACTGGCCCATGCTGATGTATAAACTGTTGTTGTGTTTGATGACCGTGCTGCCCTGTCCTTTGGCCTTTTGTGGCCTCAAAAACATGGGCCAACCCCAAAGCCTTAAAATGAGGGATTCCCTGGCTTGGTTTTGAACATCGGCCAGGACTCAGTGCCAGCTACAATAGCAGCTTCATTAGCTTTGAGTCACACTCTCCAGTCCATCAACTATACATTATGTTCGAGGGTTCTAGTGTTTCACAATAGGAAACTAGAAAAAGTGCTCCTCGGAGCACAGGTCTCCGCCAGGTCACGTCGTTATTGTGGCCTCCTGGTGGCGCTATAATAGGCCAATGTGAAAAGGGTGGCATTTCTTCCTCGGCCTAGTGGGAATGTGCGTGCATTCATGATTTGAGGCATTTTGTTGCAAAAATGTGTTTTGCTAAATTAGACCTGCTGGTGGCGCTATAACAGGCCAATGTGAAAAGGGTGGCATTTCTTCCTTGGCCTAGTGGGAATGTGCGTGCAAATTTTCACGGAAATCGCACGCTGCGTTCATGATTTGAGACATTTTGTTCAAAACGGACCAATCCTGCCAACTTTGGAAGCCAACCTTAGCCAATCAGGATGGAATATGAAATATCGGACAGATCCGTCTTGATCACATGACTATAGAGATACTGTGTACCGATTTGCGTGATATTTGGATAAAATCTGTAGGAGTAATATCCAAAAATGGGTTTTGCACAAATCGGCCTCCTGGTGGCGCTATAACAGGCCCATGTGAAACATTTGGGGCAGAGGTCCTGCCGTGGCATCGAGGGAGTGTGTGTGTGCAGTTTCACAGCGACCGGGCCAACGGTGGCGGAGATTAACTGGTAACAGACAGAAGGACGGACGGACGGACGGACGGACACACGGACGGACGGAGGGTAAAACATACTCTCTCGCCACGCCTTCGGCCTGGCGGAGACAATTAAGGAAGCACGTTCCTGTGCCGACTTCACAGTTCCCACAGTGCCGTTGTTGTGCACCTCCATGGTACCGATCGCCGGTAGACCTAATGCCGTAATTGATTAGGTTCTGGAGACTTGAACTGCATTGTTCGTTCCCAGGCAATCACAGGTATGCTGAGTGTAGCTGGCTTTCTCTCCTCTACACCATTGGTTCTCAAAGTGGGGTCCGGGGACCTTCAGGGGTACTTCAGGGGGTTCCAGGGGGTCCCCAGCTAAATGATGGATAGGAACCAAATGGACCCTTATGGGTCTGTAACTCTGAGAGTGTACAAATGGTACCAAATGGACCCTAACGGGTCCATTTGGTTCCATTTGTACACTCTAATGTATGTCAAACTGGGGGTCCTTGAAGTTAAAATGGTTGAGAATCACTGCTAGAGCCGTAAAAATCTTCTCTTATGGGGAGTCCCTGGTTTATCTTTTGAAATGGGGGTCCGCGGGCTATTAAGTGTCAATTTGGGGGTCCTTGACATGAAAAAGTTTGAGAACCACTGCTCTACACCTCCTAGTTCAGACCAAAGATTTGAGATGAACCCTGTTTTTTTTTAAGCCCGATCTATACATCATCGTACTGCGGTGTCGTGCGCTGAAAATGGCCAATCTACAAGCCTGTAGATTTGTTCATTGTGTTCAGTATGATCCTATATCAGTCGTTCTCAAACTTTTTTAATTTCAAGGAGTGTGGGAGTGTACAAATGGAACCAAATGGACCCGTAAGGGTCCATTTGGTTCCATTTGTACACTCTCAGAGTTACAGACCTGCAAGGGTCTTTTTGGTTCTATTTGTACACTCTCAGAGTTACAGACCTGCAAGGGTCTTTTTGGTTCTATTTGTACACTCTCAGAGTTACAGACCTACAAGGGTCTTTTTGGTTCTATTTGTACACTCTCAGAGTTACAGACCTACAAGGGTCTTTTTGGTTCTATTTGTACACTCTCAGAGTTACAGACCTGCAAGGGTCTTTTTGGTTCTATTTGTACACTCTCAGAGTTACAGACCTGTAAGGGTCCATTTGGTTCCATGTGGACCCTTCCAAAAAATGGTATGTGTACAGTACATTCCTAGACAACACATGATCTGATCTGCAAGGAATCATGTCAAACACAAGCTGTAGGTTCATCTTGATGAACTGATGAACCTACTTATGCTGTAGCTGACTAACATGGATATGCTGTAGCTAAAGATAGGAGCGAGGGTCACGCATGTTAATAGACTCTTGCCGTGTTTCGATTAGCATTTGATGAACACGGGCATAACCCACATTTAAGCTACATTCCCCACCCGGCTTCACACGTAGCGGCGCCTTTGATACATTTTGTCATCGATATGTGTTTATAATGTGTTTATGGCCACGTGTCACGTGAAGCTTGACCAATCACTTGGTTGACGTACGCACCTGACCAATCAGAACGTTGACGTACGCACACGGACAAAGTCAGGTATAGAGCGGCTAGCGCCGCTAAAAATATATATATTTTTTTAAATAGTGAAAATAGCCGACCTACAAGCCCACATCGCAACGCGTTTATGGGCTTGTAGATCTGCTATTTTCACTACTTTTATGCAACACTCTTGTATGATGAAATAAGCCATTCATTTTCAGAAAAATAAACATAAAAAGGTTGTGGAGATACAGTACATGTTCCTGCCAGACGGCAATGTCTTATCATTAGGGATCAAGTCCATGTTCCCTCAGCCCTATGCTGGGGTGCAGGGATAGGGGGTTAGGCTAAGGTTAGGGTTAGGTTAGGGCAGTGGTTCTCAAACTTTTTCATGTCAAGGACCCCCACATAAACAGTCAATTAGCCCACCGGACCCCCATTTGAAAAGATATGCCAGGTACCCCCATAATAAGAGAAGATCATTACCGCTCTCCAGCAGTGATTCTCAACCATTTTCATTTCAAGGACCCCCCGGTTTGACATGCATTAGGCTAAAACCACTGGCAGCGGCGGATTAATTAATGAATTAATACCTGGCAATGAATGTGTTAAACCCTCAATACTTGTACTTGGTCTGCTCTCCCCCCCCCCACACCGATCTGCTCAAAAAATAGCCGATCTACAAGGCGAGGCGTTAATTGTGTGAGCTTGTTGAACATCTTTTTTCGGTTCCCCTCAGGAAATGGGATGCTATAGAAGGTTCTAGAGGTTTTGGCAGCCCCCCCTGTAGTAGCCTAACTCTGAGGACCCCCCTCTAGGGGTTCCCGGGACCCCCTGTTGAAGACCCTATGGTTTAAAGACTTTTCTTCGTGGCTATTTCTTGACGTTATGAATCACAGAGGACTCCCAACGGGCGGAGAGACAAGACACTGTCTTACACTTTCCCCTCCAGACGTATTAACCCATTACGACCGGGAAATAATTTGTGTAATGTTTTGATTTATTTGGGCTATTCAAAAATAGCAGATCTACAAGTTCATTAAAAAAAAAAAAACTTTTAGATCTGCTATTTTTTTTAAATCGTGAACATCTGTTCAAATATTTGAATATATATCTTTTGAACGCATTTTTTTTTACTCAACTCTTTGCTTTTGGGGGGGGGTCCCTGGAACAAAATATTTTGAGATGGGGGGGTCAACAGGCCAAATACATATAATTGTGGGTGGTCCTTGACATGAAACAGTTGGAGAACCACTGATTATAGCAACATACACACATACGTTTTTTTTGGGGGGCGGTGTAACCGCCCCCTATAAGTGAGGTTTGGACACTGACCAATCCTGCACCGTGATTGGCCAATAGTCTACAACGCAGTCTACAACCCTAACCCTTCCACAGTCAATGCAAATCTATACTTTTGCAAAGTCAGCCAATCACATTACAGCTATAGTGTCATCACCACTAGCTGTAATGTGATTGGCTGACTTTGCAAATTCAGGACTGTGATTGGCTAGCGAAACACATGACACATGTGCAGCCCTATGAATAGCAGTGTGGACTTAAAAAAAACACATTTATGTTTAAGTGAGTCATGTTGTCATGAGTCGGTGCCGCGCCATGAGCTTGTATATCTGCTATTTTTGAATAGCCGAAAGAAATCTTAAATAATGACACACAGCGGCGTTCCCGGTCTTAATGAGTTAAACGATAATAAGTCATCCAGACTACTTTAGTGTCACAGCATAGCCGGGAAAAGGCCTTCCTCGATTAGGCCCTTCATTATGACTCTCATGAACTTGGGGAATCAATCATATTGGGGCCTATTATATTACAGCAGAGGAATGTGGCGTAATGCGATAGTAGCTAATTGTCCTAAGTGCAAAGGAGCGCATAATTACACCAAAGGCCGTCGTGTCAGATTGGCCGTCGTTAAGCGGACACTGATTTTAGACATGTCATCGTGTGGGCGTTTAACGCCGTTAGACCGGGAAAGAATCTGTGTCATTTTTTAGCATTTCTTTGGCTATATTCAAAAAGAGTGAAAGTTTGTGCAAATCTTTTAAAAGTATATCTTTTTTTTTTTAAAGTGAACATTTTTAACTCAAATCTTTGCTTCTGGGAGATTCTACAAATGTCTTCTAAATCCTACAGTTTTTTTGGAGAAAGAAAAATGCTTCTATATCATTGGTTCTCAAACCTTTTCATGTCAAGGACCCCCAAAATCATATGTATGTGGCTGCGGACCCCCATCTCAAAATATTTTGTAATAAGGACCCCCAGAAGCAAAGATTGGAGTAGAACATTTTTGCTTTAAAAGTATATATTCAAATATGTGCACATATTTTCACGATTAAAAACAAATTGCAGATCTACAAGCTCAAACGCTCAAATGTATATCTGCTATTTTTGAATAGCCAAAGAAATCGAAAAGATGACCCACAGAGGCGTTCCCGGTCTTAATGGGTTAATGTCATAAGCCCGATCCAGAGACCACATCACGCCAGTCCTCCACGACCTTCACTGGCTCCCAGTCAAACAAACACCTTATGCTTGGCCCTTCTCCAGGGCGGCTCCGTTGCCTTTTTCTGCTGCTTCATTGTCTCCGCCGGGAGACCATGTTTTCACTTTCCTCCCCCCCCCCCCCTCGGCCAAGCTAACATTGGTCAAGCCTCACGTGACACGTGACAATACGTTGAAAGAGTGTGCTCTGATTGGCTAGTGAGACGCATGACGTATAGCGGCCTATAAATAGATGTGTCACTTTGAAAGAGTCTGTGTCTCTTTCAAAGTGAGGTAAGACAAGAATAATCACGAAATGGCTGAGAAATGGCGGAGCAAAGACCCCTTGAAGCAAGCCACACGTGACATTATGTAATATAAATAGGTAAGACAGGAGTAATCAGGAACAGTACTGGCGGAGACCTGTGCTCCGAGGAGCACATTTTCTAGTTCCATATGTGGTAACTTCCGCCCTTATAGGCCACAGGTGTAATGCAGGTAATCGGCAGTGTTGCCAGATTTTGCGAGAGAAACAAGCAGCCATGGTCTGTATGAAAACAAGCCCAGAAAAAGCAACTGTATAGGCTAAGTTTTACCACTTTACGAGGGCTATTTGAAAATAGCAGATTTGCAAGCTCACAACACGTCACATTGTGACACGTTTTGAGCTTGTAGATCTAATATTTTCAAAAAATATTCAGGAAAAAATGTGTATTTTTTAACATTTTAACAACACAAATCTTGTATAGGGGTCCCTGGCACAACATATGTTCAGATGATTGTTCGTGTACATAGGCCTATACAGTACATATTAATCTGGGGGTCCTTGACATGAACACATTTGGGAACCACTGGTTTAACATCGTTATAGTTCCCATGCCAACACTCAAAACCCACCGTTTCAGATTCCCTATACCTAATTATAATTGCACTTTTTTTAAAAAGGTACTTTTCCCCCCCCAGTTCAAACATGATTATTTTGGGGGGTCACTGCAAAGTTTGGGAAGCCTTGCTGTTAGTGAGCATCATGAGTACCAACATTATGCAGATGAATTCCTTTAATTAGAGGAACTACAATCCAAATCAACTTTATTGTCACAACACATATTTATTACAGGTGTAAAAGAGTGGGTGAAATTATTATTGTTCTGTGTGTGTGTAAGCTGTCAACATGTTGCAGTGGGAAGAGTAATAGGATAGGTATAGAGAGAATTGAGAAGACAGCACGTAGAGAATACAGTGTCAGAACAAAACAAATAACAGCGGATAACGTGCTGATTATGGAAGGAGAGAAATGATTATTGTTGATATTCCATTGATATTTGTTTATACATTTCTGGAAATGTTTTTAGAATGTCCAATTTTGAATACAGTGCTATTAACACATCGGGTGCCAAACACGGTCTGAACCGTGTGTTTACATAGTGGCGGTTCCGAAGCTTCGGTGCCAAACACGGTCTGAACCGTGATTTCAGTCTTTTTGTTTTTTTCGTTTTTCTCCGCGCGGGCGGGGCTAGAGCAGCTCTGGGAGCACCCATTGTAATCCTGCGAAGGAAGTGCCAGATCGCTCACCGGAAACAATTTTTTTCCCCCCATCCGCTTCCTGTCTATTTCCTACTTTGAAACGCCTATATCTCCGAATCTGTTTCCTCTGGGGAAAAACGGTCATGCGCGATGCGCGATCCCCCCACCGTTGTAACCCGCGAGGGGAATGTTATGGTTCCAGGCAGTAGCCAGGCTCATGGCAGAACATGAATCGATGCTTTTTTTTGCGTGGATTTGCTTGTAACGCACGCGGAAACGTTAAACAGCAAAGCGCAGTCAATGGGGAGAATGCTGGCACCCACGGTAAGTTGTTATGAAAAAATGCTGGCACCCGATGTGTTAAAAAGAAAATGTCCTTTGTAATTAGTATTTTTTTATACTCAAGAATTTTCCAAAAGCATGTTTTGCTGAGTAACATTTGACCAGGAGTATCTACACCTTGACTCAAGTAGAGGAGCTGAGTACTTAAAGTGGTGCCGTTTGTCTTTGGCCGCCAAGGGCGGGGGAGGGGAGGGGGGCGGGGGAGGAAATGTTTATTTGCTTATTTCAATCCCCCTTTGAGCTGTTCCTCTGCGTCCTCTATGGTCCTGATGATTGTTATCAAGGCCATGTGAGTCATGTAAATAAAGCTGCAACCGACAGCCCGGGTCCCGCGTGGCAACATGCTTTGGCACCGCTCCCCCCCCCCTCCAAACGTTCCACTTCTCTGTGACACTGTGACGCTGCTGTGCGCTAACGGGGCAGCAGCTCCACGTTTACAGTGTGACACTGTGACGCTGCTGTGCGCTAACCAAGGGGCCAGTCTGACATATTTACATTAAAGCCGATACGGAAGAGAGAAGAAGTTTACCCCTGCAGGTGTCAGAAAGAATATTCTCTCATTGTAAGCGGATGGGATGACTTATAATATAAATGGTCTGTGAAAAAAAATCGATTCTGTTACAATTATTTTGATTTTGAGGTCCAAAATGAACTAGTTTGCCTGGACTATTAAGCCATTAAGACCTGGAACGCATCTGTGTCACTTTAGATGTCTTTGGCTATTCAAAAATAGCAGATCTACAAGCTCACTTGTAGATCTGCTATTTTTGAAAAATCTTGATTTTTTTTTGGGGGGGGGATTTTTTTTTAAAAACTGAGGATTTTGAAAACATTATTAACTCTCTCAGTGCCAAGCCCCGAGTTATCCCGAGTTTTTTTCTGAATGCCCTCAGTGCCAGAACGAAAATCCTGAGTAAAAAAAAATATATATATATATACCTGTATATTCAGAACCCAAGATATCATTATCTGAAGATTTGCAGCCATCCACTCTTTGTTTAACTTATAACTGTATAAGTTACAACTATAGCTGTATCTCACTTCCTAAGCATTTTTTTTTACTTAAAAAAAATAAATAAAATGCTGGCAGTTTAGAGAACATATTTTTTTATTTCATTGGCACTGAGAGAGTTAAGAATGGCCTCAGGCCTTAATGGGTTAAGCCTTTGTTAACTACCGTCATTACAGACTGTGTACAGACTTTGCCACTCAAACCTCTTTGCCATAACAAACAATCCTGTAAAAAAAAAAGTATCTTTCGTCTCCAGAACTTCGACTTGTTTCAGCGAGTGAAAATATGTTTTGTCGATGCTGCTGACGGAGGGAAGACGGTGCTGAGGAGGATATGGACTTGTGAATAATTTCCCTTATGAGTCAAGCTTAGCCAAATCAATGATCTGTGAGTTAAATCCATGATTCTCCACTTCTGGGAAATAATTGTGCGCCTTTAAACCATTCAAACCCGGAACACATCTGTGTCATTTTAAGATTCACTTGGCTATTAAAAAAATAGCAGATATACAAGCTCATAGTGTGGCTCAGAGTGCCGCGCTATGAGCTTGTAGATCTGCTATTTTGGGAGAAGTTGTGCAAATCTTTGAGTAAATATATATGTTTTAAAGTGACATTTTTTTACTCTGATTTGTGCTTATGGGGGTCCCTGGCACAACATATTTTGAGATGGGGGTCCATGGCCAAATACATCATTTTGGGAGGTCCTTGACATGGAAAAAAGTTTGAGAACCACTGATATTATAGCAACAATCGTTTTTTTTTTCAAAATGTAGAAGATTTAGAAGCCCCAGAAACAGATTTGAGTTAAAAAAATTTGCTTTAAAACAGGGGTCTTCAACAGGGGGTCCGGGACCCCTAGGGGGTCCTCAGAGTTACTATAGGGGGGCCGCCAAATCCTTGTGTGAATTGTTTTTACGTTAACCACTTTAACCCTAGAATCCCTATTCCGAGGGGAACATTAGCCGAAAATAGCAGATCTACAAGCACCCAACGCCTCGCAGCGCGAGGCGTTGTGAGCTTGTAGATCTGCTATTTTCGGCAAAGAGGTTTGGTGTAGAAGGAAAAAAGAGCAGATCAAGTACAGAGCCAATACTAAGTATTGAGGGTTTAAGTGAAATAAGCAAAAAACAAGTTCACACAACACTGATGAAATCTATGAAAAGGTTTCATCTGCAACACGATTTTATACAATATGAGGGGGTTCCTGCTTCATCTCTCTCTCAGCTAGGGGGTCCTTGGCCCGAAAAGGTTGAAGACCCCTGCTTTAAAATGTATACATATTCAAAGATTTGCACAAACTGTCCATGTTTTTTTTCAAAACAATAGCAGATCTACAAGCTGTCGTAGCCGCGCTATGAGCTTGTACTGTATATCTGCTATTGTTTCAATGGCCAAAGAAATCTTAAAATGACACCTATGCGTTCCCGGTCTCAATGGATTAATCATCTTAAAAACAGCCAGAGCCATATGCATAGTCCTCAGACTGGCATAAACTACTCTTAACCCTTTAAGACCTGAGAACGCATCTGTGTGTCATTCTTAGATTTCTTTGGGCTATTCAAAAATAGCAGATCTACAAGCTCATAGCGCGGCACCGAGTGCCGCGCTACGAGCTTGTAGATCTGCTATTTTTGAAAAATCGTGAAAATGTGTGCAAATCTTTGAATATATAGTAGATTTTTAAAGCAAACATTTTTTAACTCAAGTCTTTGCTTCTGGGGGTTTTCCTGGAACTAAATATTTTACAAATGTTGGCTTTGAAAAATTATATAATCAAGATTTTGCCACGAATTTACACAATTTAAAAAGAAATAGCAGATCTACAAGCACATAGCGCGGCACTCGGTGCCGCGCTATGATCTTGTATATCTGCTATTTTTGAATAGCCCAACGAAATCTGAAAATGACACACACACACAGATGCGTTCAACGGTCTTAAAGGGCTAATCCACAATCGATGCACCTATACAGCCTCTGTTCCTTCAACACATCTCACCGGAAGAACTTCATTGGTTCTGACACACACAGACTTCTATTTGTTGTTGTCGGGCAGAAACCCCGTATCTCCAGTGGTGGAGGAAAAAGTACTCACACGTTTTACTTAAGTAAAAGTATCAATACTGCAATGTAGAAATACTCTGTTGCAAGCAAAAAGTTTGGAATTAAAAATTGACTTGAGTAAAAGTACAAAAGTAATGGTATCAAAATGTACTTACCGGAAGTAAACGGTACTCTTTATGCATAATGTCCCATTTCACAAGTTTATGTGAATAAATGAATGCCCTACTTGATCATAGTCCAGCGTTACACGTAAATATATTTAAAAAAAACTAGATCTACAAGCTCGAAATGTGGCGTGAAGCGACGCGCTTTGAGAGTGCCGATCTGCTACTTTTTGATACTTTTGAATTTGAATCCTGAAAAGTAACAGTTTTGGACCCGCCCGGCAGAGACAATTTACTTATTTATTTCAAATTGCATTACCACTGGGTTTGATGTGTTGTCTGTTTCTCTCTACATTGGAACACAAAAGTCCATTTGGTTCACTTTAAGGGTGCCAAAGTCCATTTGGTTCACATTAGGGATCCATTTGCATAGAGTTAAAATAGATACACTAACACGTATAGGATTTGACTGCGTATCGAGCGGAATGACATGAAGGATCTGAGCGGATCGCTTAGGGGGGATTTAAATCTATTTTACAGGATAGAGAGACTAGTACTATATTGGCAAATGTGATTGCTTTTACAATTTTTGTCAACTGCCGCACATGACGTTGTTCGTAACCGTTTCAGTTCTGAACTGGATGTTGTGTTCACTTGTGTGTAGTGTGTGATACATGATATTGTTTTGTATCTTCGTTCCTACTCTCATCTATGGTCATGAAGGTGTGGGTCATGACCAAAAGAATAATATCGCGGATACAAGCGGCCAAAATCATTTTTTTCTCAGCCGGGTGGCCGGCCTCTCCCTTGGTAATCTCTCAAGAACAGATTCTGCTCTGCGTTGGAATCTGTTGGTAGCCGTGTTGACAACCCGTGCGCATTGGTTTCAAGTGGGTGTGCCTTCAGATCAGGAAGCAGGCCGCGCTCTACCCAATCAAATGTAGTGGGCGGGATTCACGTGTCCGTCCACCCTTCCCCCCTCGAAACTAACCCAAACTAATTTAACAATAGCGTCCTCGGAGCAGACAAAACCACGGAAAGACATTCACATTTTAACTTACTCTTTCATCATAGAAACAAGTGGGCTTATAACCAAAACCATCCATGTTCTCTGGGAGAAATGGTGTTAGTGTTCCGTGTAGAAATATTGTTAGTGGGAATGAAAACATAGTCGCACCAACCGGAAGTGATGCGCTGAAGGCAGACACAAACCCCGGTTTCCTTGCGCACTGGTGTTTCGTTTGCTTCCTGCCAGACCCAACAGACATATAACAAACAGCAGAGGTCGCTGTTTTTCATTTTCAGTTGGGTCTGGCAACGCGAGACTACTCCCTTGGAGATGGCCGGTGAGAAGTTCAGTCGTCCGTGAGAGACTCTGAGTGGAGTTGCTTGCTGCTCCTTCACTTGGAAAGGAGCCAGCGTAGGTGGTGCGGGCATCTTAGTACGGATGCCTCCCGAGCGTCTCCCTATAGGGCAGGGGTCTTCAACGTTTTCAGGCCAAGGACCCCTTAGCTGAGAGAGAGAGAGATGAAGCAGGGACCCCCACTACATACAGTATTGTATAAAATTTGTGTTGCAGATTAAAAACTTTCATAGAGTTTCATAGACTTTGACAGCACTGTCATCAGCGTATGTTGGATTAATGTGAGGACCCCCTGTTGAAGACCCCCAGCTCTAATGCGTCTCCAACCCCCTGACAAGGCAGATGGTATAAGTTATTACACCAAAACGCCATAAATCTATGGGGTTCAGTGGGGGTGAAAATCAACTGTATTTCTTGGCTGAGGAAAAAATGCTTCTGTTTGTTCACTATACCCCAGAGTCAAATAGCTTCTACGTCCAACAGCCAGCTGCTTTGCCTCCGGGGAAATAATATGTCTGAGGCTACATGTACTGTCCAATTGTACACCAATTCCTCTCGGTGCAAAAAGAGAGATGAAAAGGTCATTTTCTTTTAGCTTCAGAGAATCAAATGGCTGTACCTACATTTGTATTGAGCTGAGAGGGGTAGTGAGTGTGTGTGTGGCACACAATGTAGTGTCTATATGAGCTGTTCTACCAGATAATCATTCCAAAGGACAGCTCCAACCACCACGGTACCAGCCTTAATCATCACCGCCTTACCAGGTAGTGAACACACACCCACTCCAGAACCCTGGCATCACCTGGCTTTCCACTCGGCGGAAAGTCTGGTTTGGATTCCAAACTATGCTATATTACATTACAATTTACTGTTTAGGCAATTAGCAGACACTCTTAACCCATTAACTCATATACTGCCTAGAACGACTAAAACGACTTCTGTCCATAAGCCATGCCTGCCAAGAACGACTAAAACGACTTTTTAATTTTATTTATTTTTTTTATTTTTTTTAGATCTTTTTTTAATTTTTTGACCCAAAGACCAAGGAGATATGATTTTTCGAAGATATAGACTCCCATCCACTTCCTTGTTAACTTAAAAATTCTGTATCTCGGCTCCTGAGTACTTTTTTTTTTCAATGAAAAATCTTGGCGGTGTTCAAACAGGCCAGAAATAATTCTGGCAGTGAATGAGTTAAGACCTGAAGCCGATTCTACATGTCTCCTAAATTTCAACAGTATCCTGAAAAAACGTATGTTTCTATATCAGTGGTGCTCAATCTTTTTCATGTCAAGGACCCCCAAAATTATATGTATTTTGGCCGCGGACCCCCATCAAAATATTTTGTTCCAGGGACCCCCCAGAAGCAAATATTTGAGTTAAAAATGTTCGCTTTAAAAATATATATATTCAAAGGTTTGCACACATTTTCACGATTTAAAAGAAATAGCAGATCTACAAGCTCATAGCGCGGCACTCTGTGCCGCGCTATGAGCTTGTAGATCTGCTATATATGTATATCTGGGAAAGGGGAGTATGAGTCTGGGACGTGTGGAGCGTTGTCCCGGATGTTTTAGCGAAGGTTCTGACCGCTTCCCTTGTGTTAGCTGATCTGAGAGAGCGGGAGGGGTTGTAGGGTTGGATCAGACTTTGAAGATACGGGGGTGCCATACCTTTGGTTAGCCTGGTAAACCCTCCCTCCGGAAGTCTCATTTCCATTTGATTTCAGGAGTGAGTCTGGCCTCATCGCCCATTCTGCAATATTGGCTGTGTATACACCAAACGGACGAGCCTATCAGCGTCGTCGCACATCGTTCTGTGATTGACAGCGACAGTTGGCCAATCAGGTGGCGAGTTCGAGTGAGCCCGAATGGCACCTAGTGCAGCCTGAATGCAGCCGACACAACACGAGCGGCAGCCATCTTTTCTGTCCGCTATTTTCTCCGCTGTTATTTTTACTTCAAAAAGCTCTCAAACTTCTATTTTGAGGCACGGAATTTACTTATAAGATATCGTTTGGATAGAATTTAGTTGTTTAACTTCATATATGTGGTCAATTAATCATGACAGAGCCTATTTAAAAATAGAAATTCAGAGATCCGGCCGGGGCGGGCAGTGACACACATGTATCCGAATAAGGCAACCTATTTTGGGCATGGCCGTCTCAAAAGTCCCGTTGCGTCACATAGTCTGGAGGTGGTATCAATGAACTGCTGATTGGCTGAAGGGGAAAAACGATCATTGGCTGAAGGGGTTGTCAGTCAACGGTATTGCTCCCGCCCAACTCCAGCCCACAGCCAATATTGCAGAATGGGCGATCAGGCCAGACTCACTCCTGGAATCAAATGTAAATGAGATTTCCGGAGGGAGGGTTTACCAGGCTAACCCTTTGGTTGCTTTGTAGGCCAACGTCAGTGTTTTGTACTCTGTGCGGGCAGTAACTGGGAGCCAATGCAGGGAGCGGAGAAGAGGGGAGACGTGAGAATGTTGGCTCATTTGGAGATGCTTAAGTGCACGTGCTGGGAGGCCAGTAAGGAGAGTCAAGTTTTGATATGACTGACGCCTGGATAAAGAGCTGGTCTGACTCCTGGGTGAGAAAGGGTCTAATCCTTCCACTGTTATAGAGTGTGAACCTACAAGATGGAGTGACCGCTGCGCTGTGATGTGGCTCTACATCAACATTAGCAAGGCGGCTGGGGCCTGACGGTGTTCCTTGCAGTGCATTGAAGGCAGGTGCAGCTATAAGAAAAAAAAAAAAGAAAAAAAAGGCCATTTAATTTCACCTCTCTCTCAATAATTGGAATATGAAAACGTAATGTGTCCATACTTAATGAAGTCCTCCAGGTCACGTCATCATTACTTGTGACGGAGCTTTGCGGTGACATTCATCCGAGTCACTGATTCAACAGATTGTGTCACCTTTTGCCTTTTTTTTCCACCCTTCCCCTTAATTTGCTTTTTTTTTTCTGGATGCGTGGCAGGCAGAGAGGCTGCCACGGTAAAATGTTGAAAGCAGCAGCGGTAGCAGCAGCAGCAGCTTAGCGAAGCCATGCCACATCACTCATCATCACCAGGCAGCCCACTTCCCTCTCCTCTCCTCTCGTTGGCGTTTAACTCGTTAAGACCGGGGAGCGCACCTGTGTAACCACTTAAACCATAGTTTTATACTTTGGCTATTCAAAAAAATAAAAAAATAGCAGATCTACAAGCTCGTAGCGCGGCACCGAGTTTATTTTTTAATCTTGACATTTGTGTTTTTAACTCAAATCTTTGCTTCTGGTGGGGGTCCCTGGAACTAAATATTTTGGGCTGGGGGGTCCGCTGCCAAATTCATATGATTTTGGGTGGTCCTTGACGTGAAAACGTTTGAGAACCACTGATATTATAGCAACATAATAAAAATAAAAAATCCCCCCAAAAAATGTAGGATTGTAGAAAAAATTGTAGAAAAAATTGCACAAATGTCCCAACATTTTTCGAAAACTAGTCCATACCCGGTCGACACATCCGTGGGGGGGGGGGGATATGCGCACATGATCTGGCAACCCGGGAGCCCATTCATCCCATAGCTCGCTGGGCCATCCCACACAGCCGGGCAGCCGTAACCATGGCGACATTCTTTTTTAACATAAAAAAACCCGCGAATAAACAGCTGACGGTTGGGGAAAAAAAAAAAAAAAAAACGGCTTTGCGGCTCCGTGCGCATGGTCACGGCCAATGGCTGTGTGCAATTTCAGATCAATAGCTCCGCCCACTGAGGAGAACCGGGCAGAACAATTCTGGTCTCACCACCACCCTACCTTGTACCTCACACAGTGTTGCCAGATTCTGTGAGAGAAACAAGCAACCAGGGTCTAGGAAAACCAGCCCAAAAGAAGCGACTATATGGGCCGCATGAGCACTTTGACATATACATCGGCTATTTGAAAATAGCAGATCTACAAGCTCACAACGCGTCGCGATGCGACGCGTTGTGAGCTTGTAGATCGGCTATTTTCAAATAAAAATCTTGCGGGGGGAAATTATAATAAGCAGATCTGGCAACCCTGACCTCACAGAGGTTTGTCAAATTATAGGAGGGATAGCTTTTTTTTGAATAGCCCAAAGAAATCTAGAAATGACACAGATGCGTTCCCGGTCTTAACGGGTTAAATGCCAGGCGGGCGCACTGACCCCCGGACCAGCTCGAGTGGGCGAGAGTGTTCTGACTTGATAAATGAATGCAAAAACTCCCAACGGACATGTTTAACCTTTTTCATAATTATGCAATCAACACATCAGCCCGGCACCCAACACACACACACACACACACACACACACACACACACACACACACACACACACACACACACACACACACACACACACACACACACACACACAAGCCCCATAATTAGCCCCCCCCCTCTCCCCCTCTGTATGGAATCCCTCTTCTTCTCTTGTCCTCTTTTGTTTGTTTTTGTGTTCCTTTCCTTTATTATCGTATTCCCGTATACTATTTTTAACTATACCACGCACACGCACGCACGAGCCGAGCACACGCACACGCACGCGCACACGCACACGCACACACGCACACACGCACACACACACACACACGTACACACGTACACACACACACACGCACACGCACACACGCGCTCTGTTCTTCTAAATCCCTGCAGATGGGAAAATGAACCGGAAAAAAAACTCAAACGCATTATTCTTGCATTCATCTTGGTAATTTTGCCGTCTTTTTTTCCGATGGTGACGTTTTAATAACTAACCTATTTTTACAGAGAGTACTAATAATATTGCCTGCTCCCCTCATGATGCGTCACTATTTATACCCAGGCTAATGTTTCCCTTTGTTCACAGTATAGAGGAGGGGAGTAACTGAGTCATTTTACTTAAAGGACAAGTCCGGACTGAAATATCACATAGGGCCTAGGACCCTTTTTTTCCTATTCATATTGATCCCAAATAAAATGACTGGCCATGAGGTCTATTTGCAGGATTGCCCCTGTCGTCCAGTTTCCCCAGCAGCCCCCATAGCACAGAGCAGAGCCCATAAGCCCCCACTACGAACCTCTGGCAACGCGTCACACCGCCACCTAGCCACCTGGCATGCACACTACGGCGTCTGCGTGTAAACATAGAACATAAAACGTGAGATGGCAGTCGTTTTCTGTTCTTATCGTTACCGTGTAAACGCGGCCTAATGTTGTACACGGGCCCAGTCCTTCTTATTTATACCCCCCACTAATGTTGTACGCAGCCCAGGCTAGACCTGCCTATGGGTTACATGTCGCCTTTCCGACGTTAACTAACCCTATACCTAACCCTAACCCTAACCGCACGCGGAAGCCACTAGTCGGAGTAGTGAGGTGTCGGAATGCAGATATTACCCCCTGCCTATGTATACCCATACTAATGTCTGCACACAGCCAGGCTATAGGCCTCCCTATTTATACCCACAGTAATGTTGCACACAGCCCATGCCTCCCGGGGCTCCATGTGCACTGGGGAGAATTAACACAGCAAAACACTGTGTTGTTGCTCTACTTTTACCTGTTTACCTGTTAATCTCTTCCCCTTTGTCTTCTTTGCTCTTTTCTCTGCTACGCAGTTTTCTTTTTTTTGTGTACGTGCATACATTTATTCTCTCTCTCTCTCTCTCTCTCTCTCTCTCTCGCACACGCACACGCACGCACACGCGCGGAGCGTGCACGCATCCGCTGTGCACCTGAGAAAGGGGGGAAATTTGCAAAACAAAATATTCTAATAGCGCCTCGGCGTCTTACCTCCAATTAACCCTTTAAGACCTGGAACGCATATGTGTCACTTCAGATTTCTTTGGCTATTCAAAAAATAGCGGATCTACAAGCTCATAGCGCGGCACTCGGTACCGCACCATGAGCTTGTAGATCTGCTATTTTTGAATAGCCAAAGAAATCTGAACCCCCCAAAAAATCTGACCCCCATCTCAAAATGTGTTGTACCGGGGACCCCCACAAGCAAAGACTTGAGTTAAAAAATGTTCGCTTTAAAAATATGATTATATATATATATTCAAAGATTTGCACAAAGTTTAGTGCCGCGCTATGAGCTTGTAGATCTGCTATTTTTGAATAGCCAACGAAATCTAAAAATGACACACAGATGCGTTCCCGGTCTAAATGCATTAATGGGAGCCTGGCGTGCAAAGCTTTTGATGTGTGGAGTTAGAAGAAAAACAACGCAAGTAAGAAAGAGGCCATGTTTAATTAAAGGAGGGCAAAGAAACAAGCTGATTGCAGACAAACACACACTCATTACGGATAGCATGGAGATGCTAGGCTGGATAATCTTTTTCAAAGAGTCAAGCAGAATCTCAGAGGGCGAATAGTATTACATTATGATTGGGATTGCTTTCTGGTAATACTCGGTGATGGAAAGTAACTATACAGTACATTTATTTAAGCACAATTTTGAGGTACTTTTACTTTATTGGAGTATTTCCAATTGTTTATACTTTTGCTTTTACACCGATGCATCTCATCGATGAGTCAAGTAGCATACTTTTTTTCCTTTTTTCGATTTTCTTTTATCCCACGATTTTGTAACCCATTTTTTTCACCCAGTGCCAATTGCCTAAGCTGTGAGCCTGGGCGCTACTCTCCCTCTGCCAGCCTGGGGAAAAGTGAGCTCATGCTTCCTTCAATGCATGAGGAGTGAGCAGGCTGCTTCTTATCACCTGACAGGGGGGGAGTTTCCCCGGTAGGACGTAGCGCGTGGAAGGAACACGTTATTCCAACCAGTTCCTTTCCCCTCCATCAGGCGCCCCCGGCTGACCAGGGGGAGGCAGTATAGAGACCAGGATTGCTGCATGTTTTTTTTGTGAGGGTATTAACTACCCTAGGGGACACGGGGAGAACATGCAAACTCCACACAGAAAGGCCCTTTCACCAACCCCACCTAGGGTAAGGGCACTGATGACGCGGGGGGAGAGAACACAACCCCAGCGCGCACAGCTTCCCCGGCGGGAATTGAACCCTAGGAGCTAGGACCTTTTAGCTATGAGGCGACAGCGCTATCGACTGGGCCACCGTGCCCCCTCTTAACACATCGGGTGCCGATCACGGTCTGAACCGTGTGTTTACATAGTAGCGCTCTGGTGCCGTTCACGGTCTGAACCGTGTGTTCAGTCTTTTTGTTTTTTTCGTTTTTCTCCGCACGGGCGGGGCTAGAGCAGCTCTGGGAGCACCCATTGTAATCCTGCGAAGGAAGTGCCAGATCGCTCACCGGAAACAAAAAAAATGTTCCCATCCGCTTCCTGTCTATTTCCTACTTTGAAACGCCTATATCTCCGAATCTGTTTCCTGTGGGGAAAACCGGTCATGCGCGATGCGCGATCCCCCCCTCGCAAGTGAAATGTTATGGTTCCAGGCTGTAGCCAGGGTCATCGCTCAACATGAATGGATGCTTTTTTTCGTGTGGATTTGCTCGTTTACAGATTTAAACAGTAAAGCGCAGTCAATGGGGAGAATGCTGGCACCCAACGTAAGTTGTTATGAAAAAACGCTGGCACCCGATGTGTTAATAGTGTTTTTTTTTTATTCAACTCAAATTTTTAGAAAACTTTAGTTTCTAGTTACTTTGTAGATGTCGATTATTATTACAAAACAAATACATTAAGAACTTCAACCCTATTTAAACTTTGGCTATTTGACAATAGCCAATCTACAATCTCGACACACTGTGAGATTGTAGATATGCTATTTTCAAAATATGTGCACACGTTGTATACATTTGAAACCTATCTATCTATCATCCCTCCTCTGCACGTGTCCAAACCATCTCAACCTCGCCTCTCTTGTTTCATCCCCAAACCTTCTAACCTGGGCTCTTAATCATCTTAACCCATTGAGACCTGAAGCCGATTCTACATGTCTCAGTATTCTGAAAAACGTATGTTTCTATATCAGTGGAGCTCAATCTTTTTCATGTCAAGGACCCCCAAAATGATGATGTATTTGGCCGCGGACCCCCATCAAAATATTTTGGTCCAGGGACCCCCCAGAAGTAAAGATTTGAGTTAAAATGTTCGCTTTGAAAGTATATATATTCAAAGATGTGCACACATTTTCACAATTTAAAAAAAATAGCAGATATACAAGCTCATAGTGCGGCACTCGGTGCCGCGCTATGAGCTTGTATATCTGCTATTTTTGAATAGCCCAAAGTGTAAAATAATGCTTTTTAGCTGAAATCTAAAAATGACACAGTTCCAGTAGTCCAGGGGCCAACACTGATATTTTCACAAATTGGTACCACCTAAGGTGACCGTAAAGTTTTTGTATTTTTGTCTTCCTACATGTCTCTAGTTTATATTTTGGTATGATAACCCTTCCAATCTTGTAGCTTAATGGCAGTTATCACTACCTACTGGCTAATGTATCCGGTAGGTCGGTAGGAGACACAAAGTAGAATCTTTGTGTCTCCTACACCCGGGCATCAAATTATTGCGACAAAAAACAAAATATATCCATGTATTCAAGGCTTCATGGGGTGTGCAATTGATAACTTCTCAGATTTTTGGTGTTTGCAAAAAGACTGCTTTCCATAAGCTTGTAAAAGTTTACCCTCCTTCGGTCCAGGGTGGTCATAGCTGAATGGGTAGAGAGTCCACCTGGGAAACCTAAAGAGGAGTTCACCCAAAAAAATATTTATTTTCTATCAATTGCACACCCCATGAAGCCTTGAATACATGGATATATTTCGTTTTTTGTCGCAATAATTTGATGCCTGGGTGTAGGAGACACAAAGATTCTACTTTGTGTCTCCTACCGGATACATTAGCCGGTAGGTAGTGATAACTGCCATTAAGCTACAAGATTGGAAGGGTTATCATACCAAAATATAAACTAGAGACATGTAGGAAGACAAAAATACAAAAACTTTACGGTCACCTTAGGTGGTACCAAAATATGGCTTGGCCCCAGGACTACAGGTCTTAATGGGTTAATGTAGTCATTTGTGATCCTGTCAATCCTTGTCACTCCTAAAGAGAATCGTAGCATCCTCAAATCTGCCACCTCAAGCTCCGCCTCCTGTCTTTTCATCCTCGGCCATTTGAAAATAGCAGATCTACAAGGCCACAATGTGTCGCGACGCGACACATTGTGGGCTTGTAGATCTGCTATTTTCAAAATATCTTTTGACATTTTATACGTTTGAAAACTTGTGAAACATTCTGCATAACGAGTACGTTATACTTTTGGTCATTTAAGTTCATTTATGTTGATGCCAATACTCTTGTACTTTTACCCAAGTCAATTTTGAATTGTAACAAAGTAGGCTACTGCTACATTGCAGTATTGATACTTTTACTTATTGTAAGTAGAACAAATGAGTACTTTTTCCACCACTCCTTCTCTCCAGTGCATATACTGTACATACCTTCACCTTTCCCGACTCTATTCAACCTGTTCCGTCCTCTCACTCCATATATCACAATGTATAACTACCGTTTATGTTATGTTAAGTTTTATTTATTTGATATGGACATCACAATTACATTGGACAAAACCAGATGCATTGTTTACAGTGTATATAGCACGAGTGCTAATTTTCAACACCTGTCCACAGGAAGCTTTTCTAAAATACAGTAACACCAATCTAAAACGCAATCAGGTACAAAAAAATAATAATTAGCATCATCAAAATCAATATTTAGACCCAATGCATTAACCAAACAAAAGAAGACATAATCATTCAGATAACCAATCAGCAACTATACGTGTGAGCACATTTGATTTGATTTCAACCATCATTTGAGTTCTCTGTTAAACACATTACCATCCGTCTCTAGTTTTAGAACCGTAGGCAGTGTTGGGAAAGTTCACTTAAAATATGAACTAGTTCAAAGTTCAGTTCACAACTTTTAAAATGAACTAGTTCAAAGTTCAGTTCATAATTAAAAATTTTGAACTAAAGTTCATGGTTCAAAAAATGAACTAGTTCAGTTCTTTTTCGTTCTTTTTTTTTCAATTTAAATTAGTGCTGTCAGGCGATTAAAATTATTAATCGTGATTAATCGCATGATTTGTGTAGTTAATCGCGCGATTAATCGCATATTAATCACATATTTTGTATTGGCTCAAACTTGAATGATGAACTGAAAAGCAGTGCATTGTATTGTATATGGAGCAGGATGCATCCAATATATTATTTATTATTATTACTATACTTTTATTATTTATCCAATACATTATTAAACCAATGTTATTTATTTCATTTTATATCCTCTCTGGTGTACATACACAAAGCACCCTATATTTATTATTTCCAGTGGTGTAAAGCCTTGGTTCTCAAAGTGGGGTCCGGGGACCCCCAGGGGTACTTGAGGGGGTTCCAGGGGGTCCCCAGCTAAATGATAGATAGGAACCAAATGGACCCTTATGGCTCTGTAACTCTGAGAGTGTACAAATGGAACCAAATGGACCCGTCCATTTGGTTCCATTTGTACACTCTCAGAGTTAGATTGACATTGATTTTACAATATAAATTGGGGTCCCAGAGATAGAAATGCCATTAGATGGGGGTCCGTAGCCCTAATGCATGTCAAACTGGGGGTCCAAGAAATTAAAATGCTTGAAAATCACTGCTATAGAGCCGTAAAAACCTTCTCTTATGGGGGTCCTTGGCATATCTTTTCAAATGGGGGTCCGCGGGCTAATACGTGTCAATTTGGGGGTCCTTGACATGAAAAAGTTTGAGAACCACTGGTGTAAAGTAACTAAGCAAATGTATTCAAGTACTGTACTTAAGTACAATTTTGAGGTACTTTTACTTTACTAGAGTATTAGCAGTTTTCAGTACTTACTTACTTCTACTCTACATCTCAGAGGCAAATATTGTACTTATTTTTAATTATTTGAAAACTTGAGTTACTAGTTACTTTGTAGATTTTACAAATACATTAATCACTTCAGCCCTATTTAAGTTTTGGCTATTGGAAAATAGCCGATCTACAAGCTCACAACAGGTCACGGTGCAACACAGCGAGCTTGTAGATCTGCTATTTTCTAAAGATTTTCATTCATCTTGGGGGGGGGGGGGGCTGGGGGCTTGTCAAAGTGAGTGTATGACACTGTTAACATCAAAAGCCAGGTGCAGAAGTCCACTTTTAATGCCAAAATATCGGGTCGGACGTCCAGACTACAATATGACGTTCATTCAAAGGTTCGGGGGCCGGGGCTACCGTCCTAAAGTCGGCTGTAGCCTACGGTGCTATGACGCATCAGCCACGGACATGTTGTTGTGACATCCCAAACTCATTTCGCCGTTCCGCGGTGTTTATTAATTCAGCCCAGCTTCAAGTTAATTTTGTCGGCAGTGAAGCCAAGGAAACAACACCGATACTTTGGAAGAGACACAAGTCAACTTCCAAATGCTTGTGGCCGGGAAATGAGCTTCGCAGAGCGGATAAAGTGTCAGCTCTTCGCCCTGGCCGAGTGGCCGTAACTGTCTGTGCTGCTCACTAGCTGTCGCTGCAATGAGACTGTTCACTCGGTCTCCGCGCTGCGCACATGAATGTGAGACACCGCCTTTCTTTTTTTTTTTTGGGGCTGATGGTGCGTTCAAGACGCCTCGGAAACACAGAATAGGATGAAATACAACATGACAAACCGATGTAACCATGGAAATTTGGGACACTCTTGAACGAAGTTAAACTGTGAGAGAACGCCGTTCACAAACGCCAGAATGAACGCGTTCACGATAACGTTCATCTAGCGGATATACAGTACGTTCAGTTCACGTTCGCCCAAAATATGAACGAGTTCATGAACGATCGTTCATTGAACGCGTTCAGGCACAACACTGACCGTAGGCCTATCAACCAGTCCAGAAAACAGAGGTGAAACATGATTATGTAAGCATTTAAAAAACAATTTGATAGTACAAAAAACAGCAACATTTTCAAAGGGTAAAAAGGTTGTGTTTTCTTAAAATACCACAATGGTGCCATCTCATCGGTTTCTGATCCATGACTTTTATAGCCTGTTTGTATATTGATGTTATTGGTTTTAAGACAGTTTGAGAAGATTGTGACCATGATGTAATGCAGTATGACAAGTGTGAGAAAATCATAGCATGCATGTACAGCTGTGCAGTTTTACATGATAAGTCCCTTCTAATATGACGAAAACAGTTTAAGTTCGGTTTAACCTTCTTGCTTATATGCTTTACCTGTCTGTTGAATTTTAAATGTTTATCCAAAATAATTCCCAAATATTTTATTTCACTCGTTTCAGCAATAATTTCATTTTGGATTTGTACCTCAAAGGCATCTGTAACAGGCCTGTTACGTATTTTTACATTTAAGGTTAATTGTGACAACTCAAGCCACTTTGAAATGTTCTGCAATTCCTTTGTCAGGTGCACTACAGTTTGTACACTCTCAGAGTTACCGACCTGTAAGGGTCTCCGTTCTCCCGACATTGAGAACAGAGTGCGCTAAAGAACATTATGATACTATTTGTATAACAGTATATTCACAAACAAACAAACAAACAAACCACCCCTTGTGAAATGTGACCCATAACAGAGAAAACATTTTCACAGAGGCAGTCAAAACACATTATGTTGAACAGTCAGGTCTTTGTTGTCGTGTTTTTTTTTTTGTGTTGGGTTTCATTGAAGCCGTGTTCCAATACAAACTAAACTCAATATATTTGGGGATACAAACATGTCCTTGAAAACAGGTCACACGTTACCCCGAGGCAATAGCGGAAAAAATAATAATAATTTGCAAATGCAAATAGGGAGTTCTTTTGTAGTTTCGGGGCGGGGGAGGGTTTATTTTACCACTCAAAAGTGAAAACTAAACAGAAGTTGCATTTCAATGCGTGTCGACTGATTGAAGTCCCCCCCCCCCCCCCCCCACTCCTTTTTTTCCCCCACTGTGAACACTCACGTTCTTTCGCATTGCATTGTTTGAAATTTGGAAGTTTGTCGTGGCTGATATGCCAGTTTGACTCCACTGAATTGCCTCCCAGGTGTGAAATGACACCATTTCACACCTGGCAAATGACTTCCCACTGAAGTGCCAATGGAAGAGGCCCTTTGGAATTGTCAGATGTACCACATGCGCCACATTGGTGAGCTTGTAGATCGGCTATTTTCAAAAGATTTTTAATACATTTTATATGTTTGAAAGCTTGTATATAGGGCTGTAGTGGTTAATGCATATTTTGTAATAATAATCAAAATCTACAACTGCAGTTACAAATAATTGTAGGTGAGTAAAAGTACAATATTTGCCTCTGAGATGTGGTGGAGTAGAAGTAAAAGTACTGCAACATTTTTACTTAGGTACAGTACTTATTACATGTTGGCTAAGCTGTCGCGCCGCAGTGCATCAAAAATAACACACCGCTGAATTCAGCGATCGACCAATCAGAATCAAGCATCCAACCAAGCCGTGCGATATATGTGACAGTGTGACTGGATGGGATGTGGTGAACGTGTGTCTCTCCATCATGATGACACGTTGTCCCTATCATAAGACGGATGGATTCATCACACCACGGCAGAACATCAACACAACATACATGTACAGAGACATTGACACCAACAACACGCACGCACGCACACATACACACATATACACACGCACACATGGACGCACCAACCAGCAAACAGACGGGACACGCACGCACGCACGCACGCGCACGCACGCACGCACGCACACACACACGCACGCACGCCTTAAATCAAGGCATTGTCAAGATACCTCACTTCACCTTGGGAGCCTCCTACTCTCTCATATTTTGTGTGTGTGTGTGTGTGTGTGTGTGTGTGTGTGTGTGTGTGTGTGTGTGTGTGTGTGTGTGTGTGTGTGTGTGTGTGTGTGTGTGTGTGTGTGTGTGTGTGTGTGTGTGTGTGTGTGTGTGTGTGTGCGTGCGTGCGTGCGTGCGTGCGTGCGTGCGTGTCCTGTGGCTGCGTCTATGAATCACCCAGTGCGGAAAGAACGGAGTGCCTAAGCGTCTAATAAAGTGTGTTTGTGTTTGACCGGGAAAGTGTGTGTGTGTGTGTGTGTGAAGGAATCATGGCACATGAATAATGAGGTACACAGGGAGATAGAGAGTGGGCTGCGCAAGAACAGAGTATAATCACACACACACACACACACACACACACACACACACACACACACACACACACACACACACACACACACACACACACACACACACACACACGCACACACAGCTCAAAGGGGTATTTACAGCTGAGACTGAAGACAAAAGCATTCCTGCATCCACCCACTCGTTTCTTTTTGTCTGTCTGTCTGTCTGTCTGTCTGTCTGTCTGTCTGTCTGTCTGTCTGTCTGTCTGTCTGTCTTTCTCTCATTTCTGTCTGTCTGTGTCTGTCTGTGTGAGCTTGTAGATTTGCTATTTTCTGAAAATGTAGTCCTACATATTTAGTTGTTGAGTTGTTCCCATACAATACCAGTATCGGAAAAGGCTGGACTTGAATTTTGTTTTAATGTTGTTTTCTCTCCACCTCCTCCCTTCTATCTCTCCTTCTCACTCTGTCCTTCTATCTCTCCTTCTCACTCTGTCCGTCTATCTCTCCTTCTCACTCTGTCCGTCTATCTCTCCTTCTCACTCTGTCCTTCTATCTCTCCTTCTCACTCTGTCCGTCTATCTCTCCTTCTCACTCTGTCCGTCTATCTCTCCTTCTCACTCTGTCCGTCTATCTCTCCTTCTCACTCTGTCCTTCTATCTCTCCTTCTCACTCTGTCCGTCTATCTCTCCTTCTCACTCTGTCCTTCTATCTCTCCTTCTCACTCTGTCCTTCTATCTCTCCTTCTCACTCTGTCCTTCTATCTCTCCTTCTCACTCTGTCCGTCTATCTCTCCTTCTCACTCTGTCCTTCTATCTCTCCTTCTCACTCTGTCCTTCTATCTCTCCTTCTCACTCTGTCCTTCTATCTCTCCTTCTCACTCTGTCCGTCTATCTCTCCTTCTCACTCTGTCCTTCTATCTCTCCTTCTCACTCTGTCCTTCTATCTCTCCTTCTCACTCTGTCCTTCTATCTCTCCTTCTCACTCTGTCCTTCTATCTCTCCTTCTCACTCTGTCCGTCTATCTCTCCTTCTCACTCTGTCCTTCTATCTCTCCTTCTCACTCTGTCCTTCTATCTCTCCTTCTCACTCTGTCCTTCTATCTCTCCTTCTCACTCTGTCCTTCTATCTCTCCTTCTCACTCTGTCCGTCTATCTCTCCTTCTCACTCTGTCCGTCTATCTCTCCTTCTCACTCTGTCCTTCTATCTCTCCTTCTCACTCTGTCCGTCTATCTCTCCTTCTCACTCTGTCCTTCTATCTCTCCTTCTCACTCTGTCCTTCTATCTCTCCTTCTCACTCTGTCCTTCTATCTCTCCTTCTCACTCTGTCCTTCTATCTCTCCTTCTCACTCTGTCCGTCTTATCTCCGTACCGTCACTGACTTTGAAACCTTCTCCATATTGCAACTTCCCCCCCCCTTCCTAAGTTAACCCTTTAAGACCTGAAGCCGATTCTACATGTCTCCTAAATCTCAACAGTTTTCTGAAAAACGTACGTTTCTATATCAGTGGTGCTCAATATTTTTCATGTCAAGGACCCCCAAAATTACGTATTTGGCCGCGGACCCCATCAACATATTTTGTTCCAGGGACCCCCCAGAAGCAAAGATTTGAGTTAAAAATATTCGCTTTAAAAATATATATATTCAAAGATTTGCACACATTTTCACGATTTTTCAAAAATAGCAGATCTACAAGCTCGTAGTGCGGCACTCGGTGCCGCACTACGAGCTTGTAGATCCGCGCTATGATCTTGAAAAGGAAACCGTTTTTGGACATATGAGGTTTCCACCCGACAGAGGCGGCAGATCATGTATTTCTCACAGAGCAGGAGCACCACAGATGTCACTTTATTTAATGGGAAGTCATTCTGGAGACACGACCGCAAATTCACCTGAAAAGTGTTCATGTGCCGCAGTGGTGCACGTGTACACTGTGTGTGTGTGTGTGTGTGTGTGTGTGTGTGTGTGTGTGTGTGTGTGTGTGTGTGTGTGTGTGTGTGTGTGTGTGTGTGTGTGTGTGTGTGTGTGTGTGTGTGTGTGTGTGTGTGTGTGTGTGTGTGTGTGTGTGTGTGTGTGTGTGAGTTTGTGCGTGTGTGTAAATGAGTGAGCTGTCTTGTTGCCAGGAGCCAGATTGCGTTAATGGAATGGATGAATCAACAAACCATACATGGACCTTAGGTGGCCTGTGCGCACGCACACACACAGGCACACACACACTATATTTATTACTATACTTGTGAGGACATAAACATTTTAGAATGCCAATTTCATGAATGCCTTTCTTCTTTTCTTTTTTTCTTAAAAAAGTATCATATTCAACATATTCAATCATATTTAACCCTAAAGATCTGGGGGGGGGGGGAAATAGCCGATCTACAAGGTCACTTGTTGTATATTAGATTTGCTATTACCAACACGCCACTACATGTAAATCAGGCCAAACTCAAGCCCTTAAACCTAACCTCTAAATGGCTAATCCTAACCGGAATATGTTCTTAATTGTAAACGTATCTCCCCAATTATCATTATCATTATCATTACCTTATCATTGTTATTGTTGTTGTTATTGTTATCATTATCATCAACTGTGTTGTGAAGACCAGGACATTGGTCCGCACTATTCCTCAAATTCTACTTGTGGCGACATTTGGCCCTCTCAAGCATAGTAATACAAGTGTACACACACACACGCACGCACGCATGCACGCACGCACGCACGCACGCACGCACGCACGCACACACGCACACACGCACACACGCACACACGCACACGCACACACACGCACACAAAAGCACACGCTCTGCCAGTGTATCCAAAGGCACAGGGATGTTCCCTGACCTTTGTGCGACCTCTCCCTTAGATGAGAGCTCTCCATTCTCCTCCTCCACCTATCAGATGGCAGCAGGCCTTTGCGCGACGACGCCACTAGCTGGCGGGCGGGTTTTAATTGGCTGTCAATATGCAGTCACGATCTTAACCCATTAAAGCCGGGAACGCATCTGTGTGTAACCACTTTAACCACTTTATTTTATACTTTGGCTATTTTCCTTTTTTTTTAAATCCTGAAAATGTGTGCAAATCTTTGAATGTATATATGCTTTTGAAGCAAACATTTTAAACTCAAATATTTGCTTCTCGGGGGGGGGGGGGGGGGGGTCCCTGGAACAACATTTTGGGGGGGTCCTTGACATGAAAAAAGGTTGAGAACCACTGATATTATAGCAACATAATAAACATTAAAAAAAATGTTAGGATTGAGAAGACATTTGTAGAACCCCCCAGAAGCAAAGATTTGAGTTAAAAATGTTCGATTTAAAATATATATATATTCAAAGATTTGCACACATTTTTCACGATTTTTCAAAAATAGCAGATCTACAAGCTCATAGCGCGGCACTCGGTGCCGCGCTATGAGCTTGTAGATCTGCTATTTTTGAATAGCCCTAAGAAATCAAAAAATCACACCCTGTGTGAAGAGAGTGGTGGCTTTGATGAGCCCCGTATTGATGTTGTCATCAATGTTTGTTTATTGGACAGACATACATACATACGGACACACGGACAAAGTCAGATATAGGAGTGGTTGGCACCACTCAAAAATGACACAGATGCGTCCCCAGTCTTAATGGGTTAATGTTCTCGTATGGGGAACGTTGGGCTGTCACAGTTCTGCTGCGTTTCAAGTCTCTCAAGGTTTTGGGAGAGAATTCCGTCCAGCCAGCCTGCATCTATGCTGTCGTTTTATGGATGATATTCACCGTATAACGGCAGGGACCGCAGAGAGAAGAGGAAGTCGTTTTATGGATATATTCACCGTCACTCTTGCCACGTCCGCTTATTATAAGCGACTTTGGGCTCGTTTTTCTGTGACGTTGCTTGTAAATATTGGTATTGGCGCGTTGCTTATTTGGGGCTTATTTCCTAATGTTGTTTAAATCAGTGGTTCTCAAACATTTTCACGTCAAGGACCCCTAAAGTATGTAATTATGTAATTTTCGGCGTATCCCCATCTTAAAATATGTTGTGGCAGGGACCCCTGTACCAGATTTGTGTTTTTTTTAAATGTTTCCCCAAATATTTTACCCAAGATTTATTTTTGAAAGTAGCAGATCTACAAGCTCACAACGTGTCGCCTTGCGACACGTTGTGAGCTTGTAGATCTGCTATTTTCAAATATTTATGAAAGTGCTCATGTGTTGGTCACTTCTTTTGGGCTCTCGTTTTCATAGACCTGGTTGCTTATTTCTCTCGCAAAATCTGGAAACACTGTTCACCCTGACGATAGGGACTGAAGAGAGAAAATGGAAAAAGAAGACGAGACAAGGTGCGCTCCTCTGAGCGCAGATCCCCGCCAGGTCAGGTTTTCCTCCCAGCCGAGGGCCTGCAAAATGTCAGGGCCGTCATCATAGCCAGTCAGAATGGAATCTGTAACATCTGACTCATGCATCTTCATCACATGACTCCAGAGATAATACGTACCGATGTGTGTGACTTTTGGACAAACATTTTAGGAGTGGTAACAGAAAGCGTGCTTTGATGAATTTGACGCGAATTGGCGGAAGAACATTTTATATATGGCCTATATGAGGGGTAAATATTTTTAGATTGTACTACCTACAGTTCAAGACCGAGAGTTGTAGACCAAAACTTGAAGCGGGATGTTTTTGTGCCACTATGAGTCCGCTTTGAAACATGTGGGGCGGAGGTTGTTCCTTGGCCTACTCACTGGCTGTGTGTGTGTGTGTGTGTGTGTGTGTGTGTGTGTGTGTGTGTGTGTGTGTGTGTGTGTGTGTGTGTGTGTGTGTGTGTGTGTGTGTGTGTGTGTGTGTGTGTGTGTGTGTGTGTGTGTGTGTGTGTGTGTGTGTGTGTGTGTGTGTGCGCGAAGTGTCATGGCAATCGGACACTGTGTTCCTGATTTGTGCAAAACGGGCCCCTCCACACATCGTAATTGATTTAGCATGAAGAATAATTCTATTGACATACGCACGCTTTGGTCCCGTGTGAGTCAGCAGACGTGAGGAAGAGCGGACGTCTGTCAAAATTCACGGACGAAAAAAAGATCGTTGTGAGCTTGTAGATCGGCTATTTTCAGCATGCAAACGAGTGTAAAATCAGGCATTATGACGCCATCAAGGCACCGCCACCAACATACATTTTAGTCGACTAAATCAACTGTAGATTTAGTCGACTAAAATCTTATGATATTTAGTCGACTAAAACTAGACTAACAGTAAAACATTTCAGATGACTAAAATATGACTAAAACTAAATCTAAATGTGCTGTCAAAATCAACACTGGTGGGAAGTTGCGCACATTCCTTCATGTACAAACAGTGGCGTGCACAGACATTTTGAGGGGCAGGTGCTCAAGTAAATTATACTTTTGTTTGTTTACTTGGCCTGCTCTTTTTTCCCTCTACACCTATACCTCTTTGCCAAAAATAGCCGATCTACAAGCCCACAACGCCTCGCAGCGCGAGGCGTTGTGGGCTTGTAGATCTGCTATTTTTGGCTAAAGTTCTCCTCAGAAAAGGGATGCTAGGTTTCGAGTGGTTACGGTAAAAAGAACAATCATATCACATAAAGATTTGGCGGACCCCCTGTAGTAACTCTGAGGACCCCCTTGGGGTCTCTGACCCCCTGTTGAAGACCCTTGTTGTAAACTGAAAAATAAAAACGTTTTTTTTTCTTCTTTTATTCGAAAGGGCACTTCTGGTCAAGAGGGCAAAGGGCAGGTGCTCTAGCACCACCTAGAGTCTATCTGTGCACGTCCCTGTGTACAAACCCGGACGTAAACAGCTTAGTGCATCAGGCCCCATTGTTCTCACGTCAATGAAACGATACATAAATAATGATGTCGTTGGTAGGTGGGTTTCTGACGTTTCCACATGACACTAATGAAGGCTCTGTTCCATTTAGTGTAGCAGCAGGGCCTTTCCAGTGAGTCCACATGCACAATAGCAGGCACCCTGTGTCTGGAACCGAGCCTTAATGAGTGTCATTGGTAACACCTGTGTTTACCCGACTGTTTCATGTGAAAATGGCTGCTGTGAACACAGAAAAAAGGGTCCACAGTATTCCACACAGCAATGTTCTCTGTCCATTTAAGTAAAAGTATCAGTACTGCAATGCAGAAATGCTCACAAGCTTGTAGATCGGCTATTTTCAGATAGCCAAAGTATATAGGGATAAAGTGGTTAATGTAGTGGAGTAAAAGAGCAATGTTTGCCTCTGAGATGTAGTGGAGTAAAAGTACTGAAAATGTAAGATAATCCAGTAAATTGAAAATTCCTCAAATTTGTACTTAATGAGTGTCATTGGTAACACCTGTGTCTACCCGACTGTTTCATGTGAACATGGCTGCTGTGAAAACAGAAAAAAGGCTCCACAGTATTCTACACAGCAATGTCTGTCCATTTAAATGACGCATATAGTTTGAAAGGAAATCCTAGCCAATGAGTAGGGGATCAGACAACGATGACATGTGCATCATGATCACGGGACCACAGGGATGATGTGTGCCAATTTGCATGAGTTTTGGACAACATGTGTAGGAGTCGTAGCAAAGATTGTGTTTGGTAGAAAACGCAAAATGGCGGGAACATCTTGTCTGACGGAAATGGGTGTGGCCTCTGTGGGGAGTTGCAGTGTGGTTTAAGGAATCCATAGAGAAAATACATTCGATTTTATGACCTTACGGTTCAAGAGTTAAAGGCCAGAACGGGAATTGCCCTGTTATAGCGCCACCAAATGTTAGATAAATTGTGACAGGGGTTCTTCCTTGGCCTACTGGGAGTGTGTGCGCACAGTTTCATCCTGATCGGTGCAACTGTGACGGAGATTAGTTGTTTACAGACAGACAGAGTCAAAGGGGCGAAAACGTAAATCCTCGCCTTCGGCCATTCCGGCGTCCTGGCGGCGATAGTGATAGGTGTGATGCAACGTTTCCCAAAGCCAAAGAGGTGGCTGGCAAACTCTACAGATTTTCATGTGGAGCCCTGATGACCACTGTCAACCGGTGGTCGTCTCTGTACTTGGTCAGCTCTTTTATCTCCGCTTGTAGATCTGCTGTTTTTGACGATTCAGTTGGTTAATTCCGGTTAATTATATCTCTCATAGTTAACCCATGAAGACCTGAGGCCGATTCTACAAATGCCTCCTAAATCAGTAGTTCTCAAAGTTTTTTGTGCTGCGGACTCTCTCTCTCTCTCTCTCTCTCTCTCTCTCTCTCTCTCTCTCTCTCTCTCTCTCTCTCTCTCTCTCACACACACATATATAAACACTGTTAGAGATGCTCCCTAGCCAAGAGATGGTTTCTTGCATCAATATACGTCAGGGAGACACTGTGTGTGTGTGTGTGTTCGTTCGCGCATGTGTGTGCGCTTTCGTGCATGTTTACGCTGGCGGATGCTTGTGTGAATATGACCCTGTGTTTGCGTTTGAATGCATCCCCCCCGAGTGTATCCATGCATGTGTGTGCACATGAGTGGGTGTATTTGTGTGTGTGTGTGTGTGTGTGTGTGTGTGTGTGTCTGACATTTCCAACAACTGCTCTCTCTGTCTGTCTGCCTGTCTGTCTGACTGTCTGTCTGTCTGTCTGTCTGTCTGTCTGTCTGTCTGTCTGTCTGTCTGTCTGTCTGTCTGTCTGTCTGTCTGTCTGACTGACTGACTGCTGACTGTGAGGTTCAATTCATAAAGGTCTCACAGGTAGTTTTATTAGCTGTGTAGGTCCTATAAAGAGAAGAATGCATTTGCCATCTGTTTTGAATAAGGGGTGTCATGTTTTGCAATTAATTAAGCTTACCTAGACTAAGGTTTTGTGATTTCTCTCAGACTGTGCAGGGCAGAGGCGTCTAATCTCTGATTAGAAGCCTCTGTTCCATTTAAAGATGTGTTTACACTATAATTTATAACTAAGGGATAGATGCTAAAAAGCTACAGTCTTGGGACCCAGTTAGCATATCCACAGTTCTGATGTTCGCACCTCCAATTTGGAAGACAATTAGCTCCCTGTTGATCGTCCAATTGCTGATGGCTCTTGGTATCAATGTGTCTTCATTAATATTCTCATATCTCATATCTCTTATTTTAAATTCCACAGATATCTTGTGTTCTGTTTATAGCGAACTAAAGACCATTGCCTCCCCACTCAAACGCACTTGCCCGTCGGGCAACCTGAAAACAAACTCTACTTGTCCGAACGTTTTACTTACTTGCCACGGGCAGTCAGGCAGCAGTTAGTGTCAACCCCTGCCACATTTTTAGGGTAAACACTGAAGTAGTCGGTATGTGTCTCAGAGGAGGGCTGGCCTACCAGTGACATCATCGATGGGGAGTCTAAGCTAATGGAAACTGCTAGCTTTCTAGTACTGGAACGTTAACATACAGTACTATAATAGCAGTGGTGTAAAGTAACTACTCTAAGTACATGTACCCAAGTACTGTACTTAAGTACAATTAATTAACAATAAATTATGATATTATGAGACATACATTAACCACTTTATCCCTATTTTATACCTAGGCTATTTGAAAATAGCAGATCTACAAGCTCACAACGCGTCGCATCGCAACGCATTGTGAGCTTGTAGATCTGCTATTTTCAAACATTTTAGTACTTTTACTTTTGGTACTTGAAATACATTTTGATACCAATACTGTTGTGCTTTTACTCGAGTCAATTTTGAATTCCGGACTTTTACTTGTAACAGAGTACTTCACATTACACACTACATTGCAGTATTGATACTTTTACTTAAGTAAAACGTGTGGGTACTTTTTTCCACCACTGCTTCCACTACATGCCAGGCTTTTTGCTTTGTTCCTTTTACACCAACCCAGACCCAGGGAGCGCTGTGTCTGTGTAGCAGCTAGCGTGTTTAACCCATTAAGACCTGGAACTGTGTCATTTTTAGATTTGAGCTAAAAAGCATTATTTTACACTTTGGGCTATTCAAAAATAGCAGATCTACAAGCTCATAGCGCGGCACAGAGTGCCGCGCTATGAGCTTGTAGATCTGCTATTTTTGAAAATTCGTGAAAATGTGTGCAAATCTTTGAATATATATATATTTTAAAGCGAACATTTTTAACTCAAATCTTTGCTTCTGGGGGGTCCCTGGAACAAAATATTTTGATGGGGGTCCGCGGGCCAAATACATATCATTTTGTGGGTCCTTGACATGAAAAAGATTGAGCACCACTGGTATAGAAACATACGTTTTTGAGAATACTGTTGAGATTTAGGAGACATGTAGAATCGGCTTCAGGTCTCAATGGGTTAACTACATACTGCTGGGTGGGGGGGGGAGAAGGAACCTCATGGAAATCTGGATATCTGAAAATTGAAGAGAGTCCAAAATTACCAACGGGGAGCCTACTGTACCGTGCCCACATTACCAGTGAGATTTGCCATCTGGTAATTGCTTGAAAAATGTCACAAGGGGGTGTGTGTGTGTGTGTGTGTGTGTGTGTGTGTGTGTGTGTGTGTGTGTGTGTGTGTGTGTGTGTGTGTGTGTGTGTGTGTGTGTGTGTGTGTGTGTGTGCGCGTGTGTGCCTGCCTGTGTATGCGCACGTGCATTCAAGCAAGCAACACACCCAAAAATGCTGTAATAGTGTGCATGATATGCACCCTGTATGGATACATGATATATGGTCTTCTCTGTGTGTGTGTGTGTGTGTGTGTGTGTGTGTGTGTGTGTGTGTGTGTGTGTGTGTGTGTGTGTGTGTGTGTGTGTGTGTGTGTGTGTGTGTGTGTGTGTTATCTTGTTTGTGTTTGATCCTATTTCAAGGCAGCCATACCCCAGTGCATCCACTCTCCTGGCTCTAGTAGACTTTAATTGTTGTATGTATGAGCTGTGTGTGTGTGTGTGTGTGTGTGTGTGTGTGTGTGTGTGTGTGTGTGTGTGTGTGT
>NC_139955.1:45156089-45173589 GCF_963454915.1 Gymnoscopelus microlampas
AGGTCGGGATACAGATTGTATCCAATCAGGAGTGAACACTCGTACAGGATACATGTGTTACGACCCGGCCTAGGGGAGCCTATGGTCGCAACACAAAATGGACTCCCTCCTTCCCAGTCCCCAAACAGCCAGACAACACATGTTCAAAATCCCAAGCATGATGGATTTATTTACTCATTTTAGGATAAAAGTCATGACACGATATATACATATTACCTCAGGGTGGGATCTACAAAACTACTACAAACACATACTGTAAGAGATTCCTCACCCCTACACACAAATCTTTACCACATAAACATTAACACATTACAGCACACTGGTGTTTGGAGGCTGGCTAGGAGAAAGACATCTGAACTTCTGGAAGCAGGAAGCTTTATAGTGACGCCCAAGAAGATAGGAGCCAATCACCTGCGAGAATCTACATACTAGTTAGCCAATCACACTCAGCCACCATTCACACCAGCTGGTACCCAAATCACTCACCTCCCTGCTTCATCTCTCTCTCAGCTAGGGGGTCCTTGGCCTGAAAAACGTTGAATAAAACCAAACAAAACCCTTTTAGTTTTTATCCAAAACCTCTCCTCTCCCTCTCCCTCTCCTCTCCATGTGAAATGGTACATTCTGCATAATAAGCATACTTTTACTTTTGGTACTTTAACTAGGCTATTTTCGAATGCCAAATAATACTTTAGTACTTTTTTACTCAAGTAACATTTGAATGCAGGACTTTTACTATGGCTACTTTTCCTGTAGTAAAAAAAAAGAAAATAATATATCAAATCACTACAGTAGTTTTTTCATCACTCCACTGCAGAGCACATCAAACCCAACGAGGGGAACTTCAATAAAGGAGGTTTATTTGTAATAATATGATTTTGATTTGCAATAATATGGGTTTATTTTGAAATAACAAGGCCTTGTTTGATCTAATCATAGTTGTATCAAAGGCCTGTGAGCTCCATGTCCTTATTCTCATGAAAGTGTTCATGTTACAGGAACGGGACTTTTATTATTTTGTAATAATAAAGTGCTTATGAGTACGATTACTTTAACTACTTGAACCCGAGCATGTGTTGTGACCAGTGGTGGAAAAAAGTACTCACATTTCTTACTGACGTAAAAGTATCAATACTGCATTGTAGAAATACTCTGTTATTAAGTAAAAGTCTGGAATTCAAAATGTACTCGAGTAAAAGTACAAAAGTATTGGTATCAAAATGTACTTAAAGTACCAACAGTAAAAGTACTAAAATGTTTGAAAATGGCAGATCTACAGGAGCTTGTAGACCTGCTATTTTCAAATAGCCTTGGTATAAAATAGGGCTAAAGTGGTTAATGTATGCTTTATAATGTAATAATTTAGTGGTCGTCCCCCGTAAGCCGACTTTGAGAACCCCACGGGCGTAACGGTCAGCACTGCCCGGCCGGCCGGCCGGCCTGGCTCCCAGAGGTGTAATTGTAAAGTATATATGGGTGTTGTTGTTGTATCCAAACATGAGCGGTCAGCTAAAACCTTCTTTTTTTTCTTCTCCCTCTGGATAATCAAAGGTTAACCCACTGAAACCTGGGAACGCATCTAGTGTGTGTAACCACGTGAACTTGAACTTGAACCATTATTTTATACTTTGGCTATTATTAAAAATATATATAAATATATGTAATAACAAGTATTAAAAAACATATAAAATATTATAAAACATGTGTGCAAATCATTGAATATATATTATATTATTTTTTTTTTTAAAGCAAAATGTTTTAACTCAAATCTTTGCTTCGGGGGGGGCTGGAACAACATATTTTGAGATGGGGGTCCGCGGCCAAATACATATAATTTTGGGGATCCTTGACATGATTTTTTTTTTGAGAACCACCGATTATAGCAACATACGTTTATTTTTTATTTTTTTTAGAAGATTAGGATAGGATTTAGAAGAGATTTGTAGAATCCCCCCCAGAAACAGAAGATTTAAGTTAAAAATGTTTACTTTACAAAAAACATACGTACAGTATGTATAGGATTCAAAGATTTGCGAAAAAAAAAAAACATGATTTTAAAAAAAAAAAAATTGCAGATCTACAAGCTCATAGCGCGGCACTCTGTGCCGCGCTATGAGCTTGTAGATCTGCAATTTTTTGAATAGCACAAAGAAATCCCCCCCCCCCCTCAAAAAAAGCCACTGATGCGGTCCCGGTCTCAGTGGGTTAAAAAACAGCCGCGCTCCTTTTTAGAAGGAGTAATATAAAAGGTGAAACTCATTTCCTGCTGCCTCTCGCCTTTATAGTGGCTTTTGTGTTGGCGGTCCGCCACTGTGCGCCTTCTTTATCCGTGAGGGGGACGGAGGAGGTGAATGACTTGGCCTTGCTTTGCAATGGTGGAAAAAAGTATACTCGCATTATTTTTTTACTTAAAGGTAGGGTAAGTGATTTTCTTTGGTTAAAATAAGTGTTAAAAAGCTCTATATTCTGATAGTACTCATTGCTATAGAGTGTTTGTTCAGTAAAAGGAGTCTCCTTGTCTCTCCAGCTCTTTATTAAACAGAAAAAAACATTTTCGTTTCAGTTTCATTTCCAATTGTATCCAAACAGGATAGAGAACTCAATCAGGATCTAGATTAAACAAGTGAAATTGGAAGTGATGACACTAAGAAATGAGCAGACACAATTGGAACTGGAACACTATAAAAATGAAGCTTAAAAATGGGTGCTTTCTCCTGATTGGCTGAGATTTTGACACCTACCTGAAAATGTATTTTGTGTTTATTAAAGAGCTGGAGAGACGGGGAGACTCCTGTTACTGAACAAACACTCTATAGCAATGATTACTATCAGAATATAGTGCTTTAACCTTTTAACAAAATACTTTTTGTTTTAACCCAAAAATATCACTTACCCTAACAGATGTGAGTACTTTTTCCACCACTGTATGTCATTTACTGACTCAGATGCCCTACACATAAATGAGCCTCAGAATCATTTTAACCACTTAGTTTTGGCTATTCAAAAATAGCAGATATACAAGCTCATGGCGCGGCACCGAGTGCCGCGCCATGAGCTTGTAGATCTGCTATTTTTGAAAAATCTTTAAAATGTGTGCAAATCTTTGAATATAATAATTTTTCAAAGAGAACATTTTTAAATCAAATCTTTGCTTCTGGGGGGTCCCTGGCACAAAACATTTTCAGATGGTGGTCCGCGGCCAAATGTATATCAATTTAGGGGTCCCTGGCATGAAAAGGGTTGAAAACCACTGGTGGTACAGTATGTTGAAAACGTAGATTCGATTGTTTTTGAGATATTTGGCGGGGTTTCAAAACCGGCGCCAATCCCAGGTCAAACCAGGACGTCTTGGTCACCTTACATAAGATTGTGTAGCACATTAGAGCAGGTGGGTTCCCCAATTCAGTTAAGTGTTATTTAGCGCTATATTGTGATAGTAATCATTGTTTTAGAGTGTGTGTTCAGTAACAGCTGTCTCCCTGTCTCTCCAGCTCGCTAGTAAATAGAAAATGCATTGTCAGGTCGGGATGCCAATTTGATCCAATCAGCAGAGAGAACTCACACAGGATGCATGCAGGATAAACACTGTAAATTGGGAAGTGATGCATGGCACAAAGGAATTAGCAGAACAATTGAAATGTGGAACACTATCATTTTGAAACTCATAAATGGGTACTCTCTCCTGACTACATTACATTTGCATTTGTGGGAACATGTTTGTGTAAAGTAACTAAGTACATGTACTCAAGTGCTTTACTTAAGTACAATTTTGAGGTATTTCTACTTTACTGGAGTATTTCCAATTTTCAATACTTTTTCTTCTACTCTACATCTACATCTCAGAGGAAAATATTGTACTTTTACTTCACTACAATTATTTGAAAACTTTAGTTACTAGTTACTTCAATTAGATTTCAATTATTAAAGTATAAAACATACATTAGCCACTTTAGCCCTATTTCATACCTAGGCTGTTTGAAAATAGCCGATCTGCTTTTGGTACTTTAAGTACATTTTGATACCAATACTTTTGTACTTTTACACAACTACATTTTTCATTCCAGACTTTTACTTTGACTTGTAACAGACACTACATTGCAGTATTGGTACTTTTACTTATGTAAAACATTTGAGTACTTTTTCCACCACTGCAAAAATGGGCGTAAAAGCGACAAGGACAGACAGATACAGAGTTCTCCTTATATGGGCATGGAAGTGACACCGACATACGGGTACTCTGACATAACTGTGTGGGTGGGGCATGCGTTCGTGTCCTTTACATGTAGGCTGGCACACAACGGGCAGAACACATATCGTTGTTGTCAGGCAGAAACCTCTTATCTCCGTAGAAACCTCATATTTTAACTCTTTGTGGGGTTTTTTTGGGTGTAAATTAACACCCTACTTCATCATACTACAGCGTCACACAAACGTATCAAAAGAAGCAGATTGTCAATCTCTTTTTTTAATTTGAATTCTGAAAAGTAGCGGTTTTGGACATCCGACAGAACTTAATAATGAGTACTGCCAATACAATAATGAGATGCCAATACTTTTACTCAAGTAAAAATATTTGAACACAGGACTTTCACTTAACAGATAATATGTTATATTGTGGTATGTAGCTTTTACTAAAGCAGGGGTCTTCAACCTTTTATGGCCAGGGACCCCCAAACTGATGGGGTGATGGAGCAGGGACCCCCTACCTCGTAGGGTAGGGGGGCCACCACATATAGCATATATTTATGTATAAAATTGTTTTATATGAAACAATGGTTGCCTGCTCCTATACAGGTTGTCCCAGTAGTAGCCATGGTTCGCATGACTCTCGTCTGTCACAAGCGTCATGACGCTACTTTTTTTTTAAATTTGACATTTACAACCAGTACATCTACATAAACGTTCAGATTTCAAATTTAAAGTGCTGACCCCCCGGCCACGGATGTTACAAGTTAAAGCGCAAGTTATCTTCCGTATTGTTCAATAAAAAGCTGCAATACACTTCCCAACCGATTTCGGTTTAAATGGCCAGCGATCGGATTAAAAAGCTTTTTATTGAACAATGCGGAGGATACGGGTACTTAGACCAGTGCGCGGGGGGGGGTGGGGGGGGGGGCGCGGACCCCCTGTTGAAGACCTCTGTACTAAAGTGAATCAGATAAAAAAAGAGGGGGGGGGAAAAGACAGAAAGCCTTTGGTTGTCCCGCTGATAAAAACAAAGGGTTTTGGGTAGAGATGGTGAAAGCCCCCATAAGCCCAGGGTTTAAATTTAACCAAAGCCTCGCTGCTCTTTGCATCACATCTCTGCTGTCGGGTTTTGTAAACCTTGTATGTCCAGAACCTCTACTTTGTTATTATTCTCATACAAAGTGTGAACAAAAAAAAATAATAATCTGATTTTACAGAGCTTGTAGATCGGCTATTTTCACGATGAACTAGGGCATTCATTTACACACAAATGTGGAGTTACTAATACTATACTATCTTTTTCCAGTGGTGTAAAGTGACTAAGTACATTTACTCATGTACTGTACTGTACATAAGTACACCTCTGAGGAATTTTCACTTTACAGCAGTTTGTCCCATTTTCAATACTTTTACTTCTACTCCACTACATCTCAGAGGCAAATATTGTACTCTTACTCTACTACGATTATTTGAAAACGTACTAGTTACTAGTTACTTTGTAGATTTTGATTATTATTACAAAACGTACATTACTCAATTCAGCCCTATATGCATGTTGGCCATTTGAAAATAGCCGATCTACAAATTCACAATGCGTCGCATCGCGACACATTGTGAGCTTGTAGATCTGCTATTTTCAAAAGATTTTTATGAATTTGAAAACTTGAAACGGGACCTTCTGTGTACTGAGTAGCCTACTTTTACTTTTGACACTTTAAGTACATTTTGATACCAATACTTTTGTACTTTTACTCAAGTACATTTAGAATTCCGGACTTTTACTTGTAACTCAAGTAAAAGATTTGAGTACTTTTTCCACCACGATCTGCAGTGGAGATGCAGGCAAAGGTGTAATCTCTACTCCTCATTTCGATACTCTCTGAAGTGGATCAGCTCTCTTTGAAGTGTGGAGTGTGTAGTCTAATGATGTCTTTGAAGGATCTATTCCTAATGATCTGCTCTGAAACCGACACATAGTTCACCGTCCTCATGGCTCACCGCTCCAAACGGACCCACACAGCTCTGCAACTCTGAGAGCGTGCAGCGGGGAACCAAATGAACCCTTTACAGCCAGTGGTTCCCAAACCTTTAGCTTATTTTAAAGCCGCAGCGTGCCAATCGCGTAGATATACGCGAAGTGGTCTTTTTTTTTATTGTCTTTAAATGTTTTGAAATGTCATTGTAGGCCTCGTTCGCCACCGGAAACGGAATTATCCGGGTTCCGTTTTTTTTTCCGATCGCATCCACTTCCTGTCTAAACCGAAACCTAAAAGTCGATTATCTCGGTCGTTGTTGTTTTTCTCCTCGCTGATCACTGTTTAGCGTTCACCGCTGTAGCTTCAAGATGGCGGATCGCAAAGCGAGGCGGTCTTCACTGCTCGTCTCACACAGATCCCCTGTGTGTTTAGAACCAAATGAACGCTCAATTTTAACGGATTTAGCAAGGTCTGTGGCGACATGAAAAAAACAAAAAAACAACAATAAAACGCTGGCACTGGTGAGTACATTATGAGATTAAACTCTGGCGTGGAATGTGTTTTAATGCAGGAAACGGCAAAAAAAAATATATTTACTCACGACCCATAACACATGTGTCCATGATCCATAAGATGGGTCTCGACCCACTATTTGGAAACAGTTCCTTTTTTGCAGATTGAAATGAACCAATGGTTTTACAGTGTAAATTAGGGAGTCCAAAGATTGCCCAAAAAGTGTACATTCAGCAAAAGCTAAAGGTCTGTCAAGGTCACATATAATAGGATCAATGTGAATCTCCCATGTCCCACATGTTTACTTCTACTCCACTACATCTCAAAGGCAACTTTAGTTACTAGTTACTTTGCAGATATAAATTATTACATTATAAAACATACATTAACCACTTTAGCCCTATTTTATACGTAGGCTATTTTCAAACATTTTAGTACTTTTACTTTTGTTACTTTAAGTACATTTTGATACCGATACTGTTGTACTTTTCTCAGGTACATTTTGAATTCCGGACTTTTACTTGTAACAGAGTACTTCTACATTGCAGTATTGCGTGTGTGTGTGTGTGTGTGTGTGTGTGTGTGTGTGTGTGTGTGTGTGTGTGTGTGTGTGTGTGTGTGTGTGTGTGTGTGTGTGTGTGTGTGTGTGTGTGTGTGTGTGTGTGTGTGTGTGTGTGTGCGTGCGTGCGTGCGTGCGTGCGTGCGTGCGTGCGTGCGTGCGTGCACAGTGTCTGCAGAGACTGTATGTGTGCAACCTGACTGTATTTGTGCAAGCTGATCTGGTAGATGTGGTTACGCACGGTAACCCTCAACCTCAACCCAACCTTAATCAAACTAACAGTGGAGGCAGGCTTCACATCTTCATTGATGCATTATGCATGAACACTTTACAGCATTTATGGGTCTGCTGCGAGTCCAACACACTCGCATACAAGTGTGTGTGTGTGTGTGTGTGTGTGTGTGTGTGGGGGGGGGGGGGGGGTGGGGTGGACGTTTACAGAGACACGCACACGCACAAATACACATTTGAATTATTACACTTTTGAGGAAATCAACATTTTGGGACTTATACCACACAAAATACCACACGATTTTTCATGACTGAAATTCTTAAAGATATTTTAAGCCCTATAACCCTAAAGCAAAAACAATTAATACTGATCTAGAAATCCACAATGTAAAATCAACAATGTAAAATCATTCAAATTATATTGAGTTGGGCTATACTTGGGCAGTCCATTTATTACTATTCACAAATGGAAAGGGTGGAAAACAGCTCGTTTCAGAATCAGAATCAGAATCAGGTTTATTGTCACATCACAGGTTTACAAGGTAAAAAAGTGGGTGAAATTCGTTTTTGTACATCACTCCCATCGCAACGTTAGATTCCGTAGAAAGAAGAGTGGGGAGAGAGAAGAAGAAGAGGGGTAGGGGGTTAAGTGGGAAGGAGATCAACAGAGAACAATAGAAGGCCAAAAACAAGTTATCTACATATTTACAAAGTACCTGAGATAAGAGACAAACTAAGGTGCCTGAGCATAGCAGCAATGTATGTATACTGTGCATGATATACTTATAGACGCTAAGGTGCTTAGAGAGAAAAAGAGCGCATTAATAAAAAAGAAAGAAAAACAAAAAAAGTTTGTGCGTTATACATGGGGATTAAGGTGCAGAGGGTCAGTGCGTGTTCACCTAAGGGTGGACTGACCCTGGTATAATCCGCAAGTGGCTCCATGAGGGAGAGCAACAAAAAGTAATCTTTAGCATTTTGACTAAAGCTTTTGCCACAAAATGTACATTTAAAGCCCTTTCTCCTGTGTGTATCAACATGTATTTCTTAAGATTATCATTTTGACATTTAGTATGCCACCTATTAGCTTACATTTTGATTCATTCTCCGTATCATAAATGTAAGCCTATATGTGTTGTAAAGGCAGTCTGTCTTGGAGTTCCGGTAACATTTCTCTTAACTATCAATTACTTAAATGAGCCTTTCATTCTATGTTCTGGCCCGCCCATCTAAAGCCACAGAAAAACATTGGCCCGAGGCCAAACCTACAGTTGCCGACCCCTGCCTTATCGGAACCCTATAACCGCAAGCTAAATCTTTTCTTTATATGCCTACCGTAACTCTAGTTTTAACCATACAACTCGTAATGGTGTGTGTGTGTGTGTGTGTGTGTGTGTGTGTGTGTGTGTGTGTGTGTGTGTGTGTGTGTGTGTGTGTGTGTGTGTGTGTGTGTGTGTGTGTGTGTGTGTGTGTGTGTGTGTGTGTGCGTGCGTGCGTGCGTGCGTGCGTGCGTGCGTGCGTGCGTGCGAGGCAAATATTGTACTTTTACTCCACTACAATTATTTGAAAACTGTAGTTACTAGTTACTTTGCAGATATAAATTATGATATTATAAAACATACATTCTGCTATTTTCAATCATTTTAATACTTTTACTTTTGGTATTTTAATACATTTTGATACCAATACTTTCGTACTTTTACTCAAGTAACATTTTGAATTCTGGACATTAACTTGTAACAGAGTAGCCTACTTCTACATTGCAGTATTTGAGTACTTTTTCCACCACTGGTGTGCGTGTGCGCGTGCGTGCGTGCGTGCGTGTGCGTGCATGCATGACCTCTCCGGTATGAAGCTGTCAGTCAGTGTAGCTCCCTAGCTCCCTCCTCTATAACAACAGCAGTGTCAGAGTTCAACTACAGAAAAAAAAAAAAAAAAACCTTGCCAATCATCACAGAACTCCATCTCCCATGAGCACCCCTCTCTTTTTTCCTCAGTTCATTTCTGGGCTCGGAAATGAAGAGCAGAGCATTTATATATATGAGAGCAAGGTGAACGTGGAAACAGGCTTTTTTTTCTCTGAAGCTGTAAACCAGATCAAATGCACACAGATATGTCAATGTCTAGCACAGGGATCTTCACCGGTTTTTTTTCAAGGCAAGGACCCCTTTGCTGAGAGAGAGATGAAGAAGCAGGGACCCCCACTACGTATGGAATAACATGGTCAGTGGCGTGCACAGACATTTTGAGGGGCAGGTGCTCAAGTAAATTATACTTTTTTTTGTTTACTTGGTCTGCTCTTTTTTCGCTCTACACCTATACCTCTTTGCCGAAAATAGCCGATCTACAAGCCCACAACGCCTCGCAGCGCGAGGCGTTGTGGGCTTGTAGATCTGCTATTTTTGGCTAAAGTTCTCCTCAGAAAAGGGATGCTTGGTTATGGTTATGGTAAAAATAAAAATCATATCACATAAAGATTTGGCGGACCCCCTGTAGTAACTCTGAGGACCCAACAGGGGGTCCCGGCCCCCTTGTTGAAGACCCCGGCTGTTAACTGGAAAAAAAAACGTTTTTTTTTTTTTTTTTTTTTTTTTCAAAAGGGCACTTCTGGTCAAGAGGGCAAAGGGCAGGTGCTCTAGCACCACCTAGAGTCTATCTGTGCACGTCCCTGAACATGGTGTTGCAGATTAAACCTTTGCATAGATTTCATAAATAGCTTCATAGACTTGTTTTACAGCACTGTATAGCGCTGCGTTGGATTTATGTCAATGTGTATTTTCCATACAAGGGTCCATATAGTTCCATGTGTACACTCTCAGAGTTACCACCTGTAAGGGGGCCGTTTTGAACCCCCTCCTCAAGGGACCATGAGGGTCCCTGGACCACACTTTGAGACCCACTGGTGTAGCAGAGTGTTTCCATTGAGCCAACATGCTCAATATTAGTTCTGACTCTGTTTGACCAGAATGGAACAGAGCCTTCATTAGTATCATCCTACCGAAGTAAGGGAGACCACCAACTATATGACCTACAAGTTCAACATTAAAGGGCAAGACCACTTTGGTAGAGGTTTGGGTTGTGTAGTTACCTTGCCATGATGTAACTCCAAAGGTGGACAAGAAATCAAAAATAATTGCTTGATTGATTAGAAATTGATAATTAAAACTATGCTCCTCATTGACTTACATTGTACGGTAAAACAGCTCTCAAAATCACTCTTTTAGCACATAAATGAACCCAAACATAGCTGATTCAGACAATATAGAACATCACCAAACCCAGTACTGTTTGTTTTTTTAATAAAAATGTCAACTTCCTGTTGATTTTACTATTTGAAGGTCTGGATCCGGATCCGCGGATCCAGTCCCGGTTTTCTACTTATGAAAAATGGCAAAATCAACAGGAAGTTGACATTTTTATAAAAAAACAAACAGTACTGGGTTTGGTGATGTTCTATATTATCTGAATCAACTTTGTTTGTGTTTGTTCACGTGCTAAAAGAGTGACTTTGAGAGCTGTTTTACCGTACAATGTAAGTCAATGAGGAGTCAATTTCTATGATGAAAGAGTAAGTTCAAATGTGAATATCTTTCCGTGGTTTTGTCTGCTCCACGGACGCTATTGTTAAATTAGTTTCGGTTAGTTTCCAGTAGGGAAGATCGACGGACATGTGAATCCCGCCCACTACATTTGATTGGGTAAAGCGCGGCCTGCTTCCTGATCTGAAGGCACGCCCACTCCCACACAGTGTGTAAACGTTCTGACGAACCTTCAGGACAGATTCCAACGCAGTGCAGAATCTGTTATTGAGAGATTAGCTTTTGGCTAACTCTGTCTCATTTGTGTGGATGTGAAAACTGACATATTGATTAAGGTGCACTGTCCCTGATAAATAATAATAAAGAAATAATAATAAAGGCATTCAAATAAAATAAAAACAAGGGCATACTGTAGCAGTGGTTCCACAGATAGAAAGCCCAGTCACTTTTTTTCCCCATAGACATTTCCAGAAAAATATTTATATAAATGAAGCCTGTAACCAAGTCATCCAGGCTCCTGGTGAATCATGACCATAAAACATTTGAACACAGCGCCCTGAAAAATATAGTCTGATAAATACCCTTTTCTGTCCTTTCAGCAGAGTCAGAGGACAGGCCATTCTCTGGGGATAATCAATACAATAAGAATAAAATAAGAATATATATATGACAAGTGACCTTCAATCATATGCTTAATGTGCGGCTAATTAGTGGTTACTTTAACCTTTAATACACCAGTAATTACTGTATGGAAATATGTCTGGCCTCAAATTAAATCTACAAATCTTTAGCTTAATGAACATCCTCTTACCTTTACACAATGAGATCACACACACACACACACACACACGCACACGCACACACACACACACACACACACACACACACACACACACACACACACACACACACACACACACACACACACACACACACACACACACACACACACACACACACACACACAGATTCATCCTCTTATAGCCTAAAGCAGGATAACTGTCAACGGGGACCCCAAGGTTAATGACACCATTTGGCTGAGACTAAACTAAATACCAAGTGTGCGTGTATGTGTGTTGTAGTGTGTGTGTGTGTGTGTGTGTGTGTGTGTGTGTGTGTGTGTGTGTGTGTGTGTGTGTGTGTGTGTGTGTGTGTGTGTGTGTGTGTGTGTGTGTGTGTGTGTGTGTGTGTGTGTGTGTGTGTGTGTGTGTGTGCGTGTATGTGTGTTGTAGTGTGTGTGTGTGCGTGCGTGCGTACGGGCGTGCACTTAAGTCTCACGCTGGTGGCGTGCGCTGGAAAAATAGCCGATCTACAAGCTCACAAAGTGTCGCAGCACATTCGTAGGTGTGTGTGTGTGTGTGTGTGTGTGTGTGTGTGCACACGTGCGTGTCTGTGCGTGCGTGTGCAGGTATTTTTGCAGACAGTGCACTAAAACGCAGAATCCAAGCTTGCAATGCGTCGCAACGCAACACATTGTGAGCTTGTAGATCAGCTATTTCTGGCCAAGATATTTGGTATAGGTGGAGGAAAAGTGATCCAAGTCACTCACTGTTGTACAAAGACAGACATGGAACTCAGCCCACACTTATTTTTCTTTCTTGCTTTCTTGCTTTCTTGCTTTCTTGCTTTCTTGCTTTCTTGTGTTCTTGCTTTGCTTTCTTGCTTTCTTTCTCAATAGCTGATCTACAAGCTCACAATGCATTGAAACGAGTGAGTTAAGTAAAATGTTGAGGTATTGTTTACTTTACTGGAGTATTTCCAGTTTTCAGTACTTTTACTTCTACTCCACTACATCTCAGAGGCAAACATAGTACTTTTACTCCACTACAATTATTTGACAACTTTAGTTGCTAGTTACTTTTCAGATATAAATTATGATATTATGAAACATACATTAACCACTTCAGCCCTATTTTATACCTAGGCTATTTGGAAATAGCAGATCTACAAGCTCATAACGCGTCGCGATGCGACGCGTTATGAGCTTGTAGATCTGCTATTTTCAAAAAAAATGTTGCACTTTTACTTTTGGTACTTTAAGTACATCTTGATGCCAATACTTTTGTACTTTCACTCAATTCAATTTTGAATTCCGGACGTTTACTTGTAACGGAGTACTTTTAACATTGCAATATTGATACTTTTACTTAAGTAAAACATGTGAGTACTTTTTTCCCACCACTGTTAGTTGGTTTAGAACGGTCCCTCTGTTTTTAGTTTTTTTCTTTCCGTGTTTAACAAATGGAACCATGGGCGTAGGCCAGAGTTGTCGGTGATAAACCAAAAAAAAGGGCCCGCAACGCCACGAGGGCCCCTTAACCCATTGAGACCTGGAACTATGTCATTTTTAGATTTGAGCTAAAAAGCATTATTTTACACTTTGGGCTATTAAAAAATAGCAGATATACAAGCTCATAGCGCGGCACCGAGTGCCGCGCCATGATCTTGTAGATCTGCTATTTTTGAAAAATCGTGAAAATGTGTGCAAATCTTTGAATACATATATTTTTAAAGCAAACATTTTTAAATCAAATCTTTGCTTCTGGGGGTCCCTGAAACAAAATATTTTGATGGGGGTCCGCAGCCAAATACATATAATTTTGGGGGTCCTTGACACGAAAAAGATTGAGCACCACTGATATAGAAACATACGTTTTTCAGAAAACTGTTGAGATTTAGGAGACATGTAGAATCGGCTTCAGGTCTCAATGGGTTAACCAGTGTGAGATCCATGATCTAGATGTGAATCAAACGCAGCACAGAGAGCATGTGTTATGAGCAGTATTATTTCAGGTCACAGACTTTAGGGTCTGCTGTAAAACTCAACAAGGCATTGTGTGAACAACGCTGCGCTTCCTCGGCACTATAAATCATTCATTGGAGCCTCAAACATTTCCTGCTTGGTGGAACATATTGGCCCACTTCAAAAAGAAACCAGCAGAGCCCAAACCTATGGTGTGTGTGTGTGTGTGTGTGTGTGTGTGTGTGTGTGTGTGTGTGTGTGTGTGTGTGTGTGTGTGTGTGTGTGTGTGTGTGTGTGTGTGTGTGTGTGTGTGTGTGTGTGTGTGTGTGTGTGTGTGTGTGTGTGCTTAACCCACTAAGACCGCCAACACTTCTCTGTCATGTTTTAGATTTCTTCGGTTAGTCAAAAAATAGCAGATCTACAAGCTTGTAGCGCGGCACCGAGTGATTTTGGACAGTCTTGGAATATATGTTTCAAAGCTAAAATTCTAACTGACATCTTTGCTTCTTGGGTATTCTACAAATGTCTTCTAAATCTTAGCAGTTTTTTTTTGAAAAAAAAACGTATGTTGCTATAATATTAGTGGTTCTCAAACTTCTGTCTTTTTTCAAATGTCAAGGACCCCCACAATTATATATATTTGGCCGCGGACTCCCATCTCAAAATATTTTGTTCCAGGGACCCCCCTGAAGCAAAGATTTGAGTAAAAAATATTTGCACACATTTTCCACGATTTGTTTTCAAACAGCAGATCTACAAGCTCATAGTGTGGCACGCTATGAGCTTGTAGATCTGCTGTTGACACAGGATACTTTCCCGGTCTTAGCGGGTTAAACACCTCGAACAAGTGGCAGAACCTGCATTTGTAGTGGTTAATCGCGCGTTTGATTTCCTTGTGCTGCTCTTTGGGGTAAAAAGACAGAGAAATATTATGAATACAGGATGAGGAATATGATGACACTGAGTTGGGACATTCCTATCTAAGTGGCTGTCTGGTATAGGCAGGCATGGTGCGGTATTTCCAACATATTCTCAAACAAATATTAGTCCTATAAAAAGTGAATAGGCTCTATTCACGGCAGCCATATTATCACTTCCTTCACAGGTGTTATCAGTGATACTAATGAAGGCTCTGATCCATTTAGTCTAGCACAGTAGTTTCCACGACCCCCATAACTCTGAGAGTGTACAAATGGAACCAAATGGACCCGTAAGGGTCCATTTGGTTCCATTTGTACACTCTCAGAGTTACACACCCGCAAGGGGCCATTTGGAAGCCCATGAGGGTCCCTGGACCCCAACTGTAGACCCACTGGTGTAACAGAGTGTTTCCAGTGAGCCAACATGCACAATATCAGCACCCTGACTCTGTTTGACCAGAATGGAACAGAGCCTTCATTAGTATCATTAGTAACACCTGTGCATTTCTTCATAATATGGCTGCTGTGAATAGAGCCTATTGGGGACAGGGGGGGACGGGGGGGGGGCTGAGCTTCAATATCTGACGATTTGACTACAATGCATCAAGAGTGATGCATTGTAGTTGAGACTAGCTCTGCCTCTGTCCATGGTGCTGAATTCATGTTGTAACATTGAGACTAGCTGTGCCTCTGTCCATGGTGCTGAATTCATGTTGTAACATTGAGACTAGCTGTGCCTCTGTCCATGGTGCTGAATTCATGTTGTAACATTGAGACTAGCTGTGCCTCTGTCCATGGTGCTGAATTCATGTTGTAACATTGAGACTAGCTGTGACTCTGTCCATGGTGCTGAATTCATGTTGTAGCGTTGAGACTAGCTGTGACTCTGTCCATGGTGCTGAATTCATGTTTTAGCGTTGAGACTAGCTGTGACTCTGTCCATGGTGCTGAATTCATGTTGTAGCGTTGACACCAGCTGAGGGATAATGTGTTGTTAACAACCTGCATGTGTTATTCTGTACAGTCACAGGTTCAGCCAGGGCAACTTGGCTAAGGCAAGAGAAAGATAAGTCCACACCCAGCACTAAAACTACAGGCTAGGCCAGTTTATCTGTATTGCACAGTTCAAGAAAAAGGCTGTTCAAACACCTTGTTTTACACCATACAATAAGCAAACGAAACACATTATAATAGAATACAATGAACAACAAAATACGCAAAGAAAATAAGCTCAATAGCAATTACAGTGCAGGATAATTAAAACTAAAAGAAGAGAAAACATAGATCAGAAATGTACAGTATTGTTTTCCCTAAACCATTCAAAGCTTCATAGACCAACAGTAGTATTTTGAAATATTTTTTTTTTCACACACAGGGAGCCAGTGTAAGTATTCAAGAACTGGAGTGATATGCTCCACTTTCCTGGCATTAGTTAAACTACATCCATATCATTCACCACTCTCAACGTTGTAGTCGTGGTGTTGACATCTAGCAGGTGCATGTGACCGCAATTACTTTAATCAAACTCAATTTGATTCCTGCGTTTTTTTTTCCAGATGCTTTAAAAGCTGATAGACTAATAAAACATTGCATCGGACTTTAAATGTGAGAACAGTGAATAGATGTTTAGCCGATAAAGGACAAAAACAAATCCACAGTATTACTGTATGTGTAAGACTCCAGTCATTAAAATGATCCCATCTAGACAAAGAGGGGGCATTTCAACACGGCTTTTAATGTGTTTTTCTCTGCAGTGCATGATGCACTATGATGATGAGTCACTGTGCTTTCATAATTCCATGATGTCAGGGTATTTTAAAAGGTCTTGCTGTACCACTAAATTATACGGTCTCGGTTCCAATTGTCAGGGGATGTGGGTGGGCGTATGGACGTACGGACGTACGGACGGACGGACGGACGGACAGGGGGATGTTAATCAGTGTGTCTGTCTTGGATATTTGCAGTGATTTATTTTTCTTTAAGGCCAGCTTGTAGATCGGCTATTTTTGCAGTGGTGGAAAAAGTACTCAAATTCTTTACTTAAGTTAAAGTACCAATACTGCAAAAATAAAAATTCTCTGTTACAAGTAAAAGACCAGAATGAAAAAATTGACTTGAGTAAAAGTACAAAAGTATTGGCATCAAAATGTACTTAAAGTACCAACAGTAAAAATGTTTGAAAATAGCCGATCTACAAGCTCACAACGCGTCGCATCGCGACGCGTTGTGAGCTTGTAGATTGGCTATTTTCAAATAGCCTAGGTATAATACAGAGCTAAAGTGGTTGATGTATGTTTTATAATATCATAATTCATATCTGAGAAGTAACTAGTAACTAAAGTTCTCAAATAATTGTAGTGGAGTAAAAGTACGATATTTGCCTCTGAGATGTAGTGGAGTAGAAGTAAAAGTATTGGAAATGGGAAATACTCAAGTAAAGTACAAATACCTCAAAATTGTATTTAAGTACAGTACTTAAGTAAATATACTTAGTTACTTTCCACCACTGTATTTTTGCTATATCTAAGTAAGTATTCAGTAGGGCTTCAGTGGTTCACCACATTAAGACCTGAGAGCGATTCTTCAAATGCCTTCTGAATCAGTAGTTGGCGAAGTTTTTTTGTGCCGCGGACCCCCAACATTATAAATATTTGACCGTGGACACCCCGTGGGAAAATGTTTTGTGCCAGCAAACACTTCCCAGATTTTTCAAAGCATTTTAAAAAATAGCAGATGTACAAGCTTGCAGCGCGGCACAGAGTGACACGCTGTGAGCTTGTATATATCTGCTCTTTCTGAGAGACACAAGAGTTTTTTTTGAAAAACGTATG
>NC_139955.1:45178589-45194959 GCF_963454915.1 Gymnoscopelus microlampas
AAAATCCACTGAATGTTCAAGGTTCAGATTTTTTGGGTGTAATTGAGGTCATAAACCCCCCAAAAAAACATACAAAATTAAAAAAGTGAAAATGAACGTCATAGAACCTTTAAGTACTGTAGTACTTAAGTACGATTTTTCACCCTGTTCTAATTAGTAAGGAAGCGTTCACAATTATGTGAGAAACAAGACGGGACGTTGTGTTCTTTGTTCTAAATCTTGGGTGGTATAGATCAGATCATGGTTGATCCCTCATGGTGGTGTTGGCTGTGGATACTTTTCATTTTATTTTAGTTATAGACAGATATGAGGCCACTGTCTCTGATGTGTGACATTTTAAACAGACAGACAGACCCATCTGTCAAAAAACTCAGACAGGCGAGGTGGTGGTGAGTCTGACTCAGTTTACAGAGCAGGGTGAGAGGGTGTGTGTGTGTGTGTGTGTGTGTGTGTGTGTGTGTGTGTGTGTGTGTGTGTGTGTGTGTGTGTGTGTGTGTGTGTGTGTGTGTGTGTGTGTGTGTGTGTGTGTGTGTGTGTGTGTGTGTGTGTGTGTGTGTGTGGGGGGGAGTTTCTTAAAGACCAGACCTATTGAGATATGCTGCACTGTGTTCTACCTTAAGCCAACCCAGACCCAATCTGGGAACCCATCGTCAAAGAAAAGGGAAAAATCACACCCAGTGTGAAGTGGGCGGTGTGTGGTCATCACAACATGACTCACTTTAAAAAAAGGATAAATGACTTTTTTTAAAGTCCATACTGCTATTCATAGGGCTGCACATGTGTCATGTGTTTCGCTAGCCAATCACAGTCCTGAATATGCAAAGTCAGCCAATCACATTACAGTTAGTGGTGATGACACTAGCTGTAATGTGATTGGCTGATATGAAAAAAGTATCGATTTGCATTAACAATGGAAGGGTTAGGGGGTACAAACATTTTTTGGTCGGTGTCCAAAACTCACTTATAGGGGGCGGCTACACCGCCCCAAAAACAGCGCCCTCTGCTGTTCCTTTGAGTGGTGCCAACCACTCCTATATCTGACTTTGTCCGTGTTTCTGTCCGTATGTATGTATGTATGTCCAATAAACAAACATTGATGACAACATCAATACGGGGGTCAATACAGGGCTCATCAAAGGCACCACTCTCTTCACACAGGGTGTGATTTTTAGCGGCGCTAGCCGCTCTCTGCTCTATACCTGACTTTGTCCGTGTTCACCGTCAACGTTCTGATTGGTCAGGTCCGTCAACGTTCTGATTGGTCAGGTCCGTCAACGTTCTGATTGGTCAGGTGCGTCAACGTTCTGATTGGTCAGGTGCGTCAACAAAGTGATTGGTCAAGCTTCACATGACACGTGGCTATAAACACATTATAAACACATATTGATGACAAAATGTATCAAAGGCGCCGCTACCTTCACACAGGGTGTGATTTTTACCTTTGCATTTGACTCTGGGGGGCGTTTGGTCTCTGCCCTCAGCCCTCCACATCCGGTGGTGCGCCTATGTTTTCATTCCCACTAACAATATTTCTCCACGGAACACTAACACCATTTCTCCCAAAGAACATGGATGGTTTTGGTTATAAGCCCACTTGTTTCTACGACGAAAGAGCAAGTTAAAATGTTACTAACTTTCCGTGGTTTTGTCGGCTCCGAGGACGCTATTGTTACATGAGTCTCGTTTTGTTTCCAGTGGGAAGCGAACGCACAGATGTAAATCCCGCCCACTACATTTGATTGGGTAAAGCGCGGCCTGCTTCCTGATCTGAAGGCACGCCCACTTGTAGGCCAACGCTCACATGTTCTGAACGGGTCTCCCGAAAAAAATTCAGTAGCGCAGCTCTGAATCTGTTCTTCAGAGATTAGTAAAAGAGATGTTGATAAAAGAGGAGACACATATTTATTTTCAGTGGCTTTTTATCGCCGATTTCTTTTCATAACAATCTGTGCTATACAGTACCGAAGTCTGATGTAATTTATGTATCCTACCCGGGTCAAGGTTTTGTGTCCCCCATTCTGAATTCCCATAGACGTGTTTAATATTGTGTGTTCCAAACATAAACAAATGAGCCCGGCGGTTTTACTCATATGGATATGAAGCATCAACTGACGGCGAGAAAACGCTAACGTTACCGCGGCCGAATTAATTACATATTCGCCAGAAACAAACTGTATCAATTATGAGTGACTGACTATCGTAAACGATACAGAGCCACCTCCCTGACGATATCGCCGGGACAGTGTGTCTATTTTTGGGCCACAATTCTTATATGGCGCGATGTTAAACACGTCTATGGACATTTTAAATGGGGAAACTAAACCGCAGCCCAGGGGACGAGCGAGTGACGTCAACACTGCTGTACTCTATAGCAGTGGTTTTCAACCCTTTTTTGCGTCAAGAACCCCCAAATTGACACATATTAGCCCAGGGACCCCTATTTGAAAAGATATGACAGGGACTCAACCATTTTGATTCCTTGGTGGTCAATCTACACAGTAGTATCATCATCAGTGTTCATTTAACTCTGAGAGTGTATTTGTACACTCTCAGAGTTACAGACATATAAGAGTCAATTTGGTTCCTAATTATTAATTTGGCTGGGGATCCCCGGGAACCCCCTCAAGGACCACTGGTGGTCCCCGGACCACTGTTTGAAAACCACTGCTCTATAGCATTTATCAAAGTGCAACAATCGCATACGTTTGAGCGATCCAAGCAATGCTGTTTGGCTGATTTCTCTTAGCGTTCTGAAATAGTACCTACACCATTACTGTTTTTTTCACTGCACATAGATACTGTATAATATTATGGGACAGAGATATGGGGGGGGGGGGGGAGATAAGAGCGAGTAGGAGGAAGGAGATGACATGCCGCAAATGATTGGGAACATGGTCTGAGCCTGTGCCACCATGAGTAACATACATTATACATACACTCTGCTTCCAGCCCCACGGCAGTGGATTTCAAGGGCAGAGTCAGAAAAGCCCCAGAAATAGGTCAGTGAGAGCAGAAGGAGAGGTTGTGTTCTTCACTCCTACCTTCCTCTCCTCCAAGCGGTGGTGGAAGGAGGACTTCCACCAGATTGTGTGCATTTTTTAACTTATTTTAACCCGTTCAATCCGGGAACGCATCTGTGTCACTTAAGATTTCTTTTGGCTATTCTTGAAAAAACGTAAACATTTGTGCAAATCTTTACAAATGTCAGTGGTTTTCAAACTTCATGTCAAGGACCACCCCCCCCCAAAATGAAGATGCATTTGCCCGCCGATCCCCATTAAAATGTTGTTGTTCCAGGGACCCCCCCAGAAGCAAAGATTTTGAGTTAAAAATGTTATTTAAGAAAATATATGAATTCAAAGATTTGTTTAATGTTCAAGACTTTTTTTTTACAAAATAGCAGATCTACAAGCTCAGATCTGCTATTTTGAATAGCCAAAGTATAAAATAATGGTTATAGTTATGACACAGATGCGTTCCCGGTCTCAATGGTTTTAAAAAAAAAAAAAAGGCAATACCGCAGTATAAAAATATCAAGCTTGAAATACATCCTTGCGCCGCACTGCAAGCTTGTAGATCTGCTACTTTTCATCTGTTTTGGACGTATGGGACGACAGAGGCGATATATTACGGTGGGATCCATGATGCGTTATATAAGTGTGTTTATAATGCATTCTTTTTTTTAAATATGTTTTAACCCTTTAAGACCTGAGGCGATTCTTGAAGGTTTAGGGAAAAAAAAAAAAAAAAATCTAGATTTTTCAAAAATAGCAGATCTACAAGCTCATAGCGCGGCACTCGGTGCCGCGCTATGAGCTTGTAGATCTGCTATTTTTGAATAGCCAAATGAATCTAAAGTGACACAGATGCGTTCCAGGTCTTAATGGGTTTAAAGTATTGTAGCATTTATCGTATATTTCTGGGGGTCCTTTGGCAAAAACTATTTTGCAGATGGGGGTCCCGCAGCCAAATACACATCAATTTGGGGTCCTTGACACACAAAACAAATGTCTGACAACCACCGTACTATTGCACTGCATGTAAGGGGTCTTCTGACGTAGACCGTTTGACGTAAAACAGCATAAAACTCACTCCTGTCCTGAACACATATTCCAGGCTAATGGGTCGTAGTATCTGGGAATAGAAATGGACCCAGCACCCTCTGTGCTCTAGCCTGGTAAACCCTCCCTCCGGAAATCTCATTTACATTTGATTCCACTCCTGAAATCAAATGGAAATGAGATTTCCGGAGGGAGGGTTTACCAGGCTATCTGTGCTCTGCTTTGGGTTGGGTTTGGTTTGGGTACCACTGACTTTCCGGCACACATTTCTGTCCAGTGGTGGAAAAAGTACTCAAATATTTTACTTTAAAGTAAAAAATGGCAATACCACAATATAAAAATACTCTGTTACAAGTAAAAGGCCTGTGTTCAAAATGTTACTTGAGTAAAAGTACAAATGTATTGGCATCAAAATGTACTTAAAGGTAGGGTAAGTGATTGTCTTTGGTTGAAATAAGTGTTAAATAGCTCTATATTCTGATAGTACTCATTGCTATAGAGTGTTTGTTCAGTAAAAGGAGTCTCCTTGTCTCTCCAGCTCTTTATTAAACAGAAAATGCATTTTTGTTTCAGTTTCAGTTTCATTTCCAATTTTATCCAATCAGGACAGAGAACTCAATCAGGATATAGATTTAACAAGTGAAATTGGAAGTGATGACACTAAGAAATGAGCAGACAAAATTGGAACTGGAACACTATAAAAATGAAGCTTAAAAGTGGGTACTTTCTCCTGATTGGCTGAGATTTTGACACCTACCGGAAAATGTATTTTATGTTAATTAAAGAGCTGGAGAGACGGGGAGACTCCTGTTACTGAACAAACACTCTATAGCAATGATTACTATCAGAATATAGTGCTTTAACCTTTTAACAAAATACTTTTTGTTTTAACCCAAAAAATATCACTTACCCTACCTTTAAAGTACCAAAAGTAAAAGTACAAAAATGTTTGAAAATAGCAGATCTACAAGCTCACAACGCGTCGCGATGCCTAGGTAGAACATTGTGCTAAAGTGGTTAATATTCTATAATATACACATTTATATCTGCAAAGTAACTGGTAACTAAAGTGTTCAAATAATTGTAGTGGAGTAAAAGTACAATATTTGCCATATAGATGTGGTGGACTAGAAGTGAAAGTATTCCCACGACTGTTTGTGTCTACCTTTTTTTAATTTATGTTTTACTCCTTTAAGATGCAATCTACATTTTGCATTTGTGTTGCAAATGCGTTGATGAAAAAACTTGGAAAGAAAAAGAGAAAACAAACTCTTTCGCTGCAGAGGCTTGAGGTTCATTCGTCTTTATTTGTCTCGTGATTAACTCTGTAACGATGATTAACAGTGGAGGAAAGGCCCGCGGGACTCTGTACACTATTACGTTAAGAAATGTTACCACTTTCAACCCGGAACCAGCGTTGCCATGTCTGAACATTAGAAGCGACTTTGGGCTTGTTTTTCCTGTGAAGTTGCTTGTAAATATTGTATTGCAGTGTATTGGGCTTGTTTCTGAAGTGTAGTTGCATATTTGGGATTTTAATTTCCTAATGTTGCTTGAACCAGTGGTTCTCAAAGATTTTCAAAATCAAAGGGCCCCCAAATTAATATGTATTTGTCTGCAGACCCAACCTTCTGAAAATATGTCGTGCCAGAGACCCCCATACAAGATTTTGTGGATTTGAACATATTCCTAACTTTGATTTGAGAATAGCAGATCTACAAGCTCACAACGCGTCACATTGCGACGCGTTGTGAGCTTGTACATCGGCTATTCATCAATAGGGTTAGAGCGCTCTTCTTTTGTGCTTGTTTTCATAGACCTGGTTGCTTATTTCTCTCACAAAGTCTGGCAACGCCACCCGGAACGCCTATTTTGGGCTTATTGTCACATCAATTATATAAATAAATTAGTGGGTGAGATTAGTTTTTGGGCACGCTATGATTCTAGTGTTCAGGAAGAGAAAGCGTAGCCTGGTAAACCCTCCCTCCAGAAATCTCATTTCAATTTGATTTCTGGAGTGAGTCTGGCATGATCGCCCATTCTGCAATATTGGCTGTGGGCTGGAGTTGGGCGGGAGTAATACCGTTGACTGACAACCCCTTCAGCCAATGATCGTTTTTCCCCTTCAGCCAATCAGCACTTCATTTTTACCACCTCCACACTATGTGACGCAACGGGACTTTTGAGACGGCCATGCCCAAAATAGGTTGCCTTATTGGGATACATGCGTGTCACTCCCCGCCCCTGCCGGTTCTCTAAATGTATATTTTTAAATAGGCTCTGTCATGATTAATTGACCACATATATGAAGTTAAACAACTAAATTCTATCCAAACGATATCTTAATAGTAAATTCCGTGCCTCAAAGAAGAAGTTTGAGACCGTTTTAAAAACGAAAGTAAGAAGTGAAGGCACTCGGACAACAACAATGGCTGCCGTTCGTCTTTTGTCGGCTGCACTCAGGCTGCACTCGGCTTCATTCGGGCTCACTCGAACTCGCCACCTGATTGGCCAACTGTCGCTGTCAATCACAGAACAATGTGCGACGACGCTGATAGGCTCGTCAGTTTGGCGTACACAGCCAATATTGCAGAATGGGCGTTCAGGCCAGACTCACTCCTGAAATCAAATGGAAATGAGATTTCCGGAGGGAGGGTTTACCAGGCTAGAGAAAGGGAGGAAAAGAAAGGAAACAGTAGGGCATAGCACCCTGTGGTACCATTTTGTGGTACCACAGATAGAAACCCCATTCACTTGTTTTCATAGAGATTTCAGAAAATATGTATGCATTTTTTTTAAAGCCTGGAACCAAGCCATCCAGGCTCCTGGTGAATCGTGAAACATGAAACAAAACAACGTATGTTGCCAGTGCCGTGCACAGACATTTTGAGGGGCAGGTGCTGAAGTAAAAAAAAAGGGCACCTTGCGCGGCGGTTGGCTGCCTTAGTAGTGTGAGATTTATAGAAGAAAATTGCAACGCATATTTTGGGGAATTGTTAATATATTAGAAGCTTTTAATCCAGAATTGATTGATGTCACCATGGGCTACATACTGTAAACCAGGGGTCTTCAATGTTTTCAGGCCAAGGACCCCCTAGCTGCTCTAGCCCCGCACGGGCGGGGCTAGAGCAGCTCTGGGAGTACCCATTGTGATCTTGAGAAGGAAGGGCCAGATAGATCACCGGAAACAAAAACATGGCTTCCATCCGCTTCCTGTCTATTTCCTTCTTTAAAACGCCTATATCTCCGAATCCGTTTCCGGTGGTGAAAACCGGTCATGCGCGACCCCCCCCCCCCCCCCCATTGTAACTTGGGAGTGAAATGTTATGGTTCCAGGCTGTAGCCAGGGTCATCGCTCAACATGAATGGATGCTTTTTTTTTACGTGGATTTGCTTGTCGCGGAGTCTAACGCTTTAAACAGCAAAACGCAGTCAATGGGGAGAATGCTGGCACCCAACGTAAGTTGTTATGAAAAAATGCTGGCACCCGATGTGTTAAGTACAGTACTTGAGTAAATGTACTTAGTTACTTTACACCTCTGACAAATACATAACATTCGGCGGCCAAATACATATAAATTTGGGGGTCCTTGACATGGAAAAGTTTGAGAACCACTGATTTAGAAACATACATTTTTTTCAGAAAACTGTTAGGATTTAGAAGACATTTTTCAGAATGGGAACCTCAGGTCTTAAAGGGTGAAGAATGCACAGACAGCGATATAGTGAATGAATGAGAGTTCAAGACTGTGGGGGCTGCCAGCTGGACATTTCAAAACCTGTCCCAATGAACAAATGTGTTCTGGTCTCATAGCCAGTCTAGGACTATGTGCTTTTGGGGAAAAAAAAGGTTCAAGTGTCAGGGTAAGATGAATGTAGGAGTGTCTCTCATAAATCCAACAGGGCACAGTGAAGAAGAGATTAGTCACTTCATCTGGTGTCTGGCTCTGCTCTCGGAAACCTGTTTTTTTGTCTCGTAGAAGCTGGCTTGCTATTTTTGTCTTGCTGCTTAAGAAACAACACCTAAAGAATGGTGTGTGTGTGTGTGTGTGTGTGTGTGTGTGTGTGTGTGTGTGTGTGTGTGTGTGTGTGTGTGTGTGTGTGTGTGTGTGTGTGTGTGTGTGTGTGTGTGTGTGTGTGTGTGTGTGTGTGTGTGTGGGGGTGGGTGGGTGTGTGTTTTAACAGCATCTTAAGACATGCAGTAACACCACATTTGACAGGAATGTATGTTTTTTTCTTGTAAATGAGAAAGTAAAAGGGTCAACACAAAAAAAAGTACAATTTCCGCTTAAGTTAAAGGTACGTTTAGAGGCCTATATTTCAGTATTTTATTGGGTAAATCACATTCCAAAATCTGATGAAGATAGGAGTGAGCATTCTCAAGTGATGGGCTTTTTTGTAGTGGAGTAAAAGTACGATATTTGCCTCTGCAGATATAGTGGAGTAGAAGTAAAAGTACTGAAAATTGGAAATACTCCAGTAAAGTAAAAAATACCTACACCTTTTACTTAGTACAGTACTTGAGTAAATGTACTTAGTTACTTTACACCACTTGTGCAGGAGCATTTTCCTGGTCCTCACGAGAAAAAAAAACTGGGTAAGCCTTCCTTTTACAGTTCGGTAAATGTGTTTCCTCTTACAGAAATACATTTCCAGGTCAGCATAGAGACGTTATCCAATCAGGACAGAGAAACTCACTACAGGATAAATAAGAGAAGACGAGATTGGAACTGGAAGTGGAACAAACTCCCCATTGCAGTCAGAACTGCAGACTCACTCCCAGATGTATTAACCCATTGAGACCTGAAGCCGATTCTACATGTCTCCTAAATCCCAACAGTTTTCTGAAAAACGTATGTTTCTATATCAGTGGTGTTCAATATTTTTCATGTCAAGGACCCCCAAAATTATATGTATTTGGCCGCGGACCCCCATCAACAAATTTTGTTCCAGGGACCCCCAGAAGCAAAGATTTGAGTAAAAAATGTTCGCTTTAAAAAATATATATATTCAAAGATTTGCACACATTTTCACGATTTTTCAAAAATAGCAGATCTACAAGCTCGTAGCGCGGCACTCGGTGCCGCGCTATGAGCTTGTAGATCTGCTATTTTTGAATAGCCAAAAGTGTAAAATAATGCTTTTTAGCTCAAATCTAAAAATGACACAGTTCCAGGTCTTAATGGGTTAAGACAGATGCCAGGTCCATTGTTTACCCGGTGCCCTAAATACAGATTAGGATTTCATAGCATATTGTTTTAGACGCGATGCTATAGGTTCTTGGTTTACCTGTGATCCTATAGTTTACTGAGGCACGTCTCTGTGCATTCGACGTACGTGTTTACCTTGCTAATTGTAAGTCGCTCTGGATAAGAGCGTTGTGAGCTGTTAGATCGGCAATTTTCGCTGCTTTCAAATGTTTTTTTTTTATTTTCGTTTTTATTTTTTTAATCATGAAAGAGGAACGTATTTTGGACTTACAAGGTTTCCAGATGACGGCTCCAGAAAAGGCAGTTCCCACTTTTTGGGAAATGTTCAAGTTGTCTGCAGGGAGGATACATTAAGGGGACTGGTGGTAAATCAAATGGGCCAGAGTACAGAATGATTTCCCTTGCTTCAGCACTTAACCCCTCTCGGCTGGTGCTGCTGGTCTGCTTCAGCTGCCTGCACTTAAAGGTCCACTTAAAGGTCCACTTAAAGGTCCACTTAACCCCCTCTCATGGTGCTGGTTTACTTCAGCTCCCTGCACTTAAGTGCAGGCAGCTGAAGCAGACCAGCACCAGGAGAGAGGGGTTCAGTGGACCTTTAACCAATGACAACTTGTCATTGGTTAATTATTTTTTTAAACCATAGACAACATAAATATGGTGTTACCAAGTGGGACTTTAAGGCGATTCTTAAAAAAAATCTAAATCCTAACAGTTTTTTGAAAAAAAAAAATCGAAAAAATATTTTTTCACGATTTTTCAAAAATAGCAGATCTACAAGCTCATAGCGCGGCACTCGGTGCCGCGCTATGAGCTTGTATGTCTGCTATTTTTGAATAGCCAAAGAAATCTAAAGTGACACTGATGCGTCCCAGGTTTTTATGGGTTAAAGGGATAGGCTTTAATATACGAAGAAGAAAAAAAACACAAACGGTTTAAATATGGAGATAAGAGGTTTCTATCCCGACAGCAACGGTATACATTTCATATATTCGGTTGGAAAATCTAGTTTTTATTGTTGTTTTCTTTGAATTTTTAGTGTATGTGTCATTGCCCCGCTAAAACACTATTGCTGAAATAAAAAATGGCAGTAGATTGAATTCTATGGTTTGCTCTGGCATGCAGTCAACGTGAAAGTCAGTTTAGCAGCAATGATGGCCCCCCCAACAAAACGAAACAAAAGTGAAGCCACACTCGTGACAGGAACAAACTATAGTAGAAGGGCTATTAGACAGAAGTAATGGAAAATGGCACCAGACCATGCTATAGGAATGAACAATGCATGCCGTATAATTATCAATGCTACATTTGTTGCTGACTCCTACTATCTTTGTCTCCGCCAGGCCATAGGCATGGGAGATGTTCTGCACCCTGTCCGTCCGTGTGTGTGTGTGTGTGTGTGTGTGTGTGTGTGTGTGTGTGTGTGTGTGTGTGTGTGTGTGTGTGTGTGTGTGTGTGTGTGTGTGTGTGTGTGTGTGTGTGTGTGTGTGTGTGTGTGTGTGTGTGTGTGTGTGTGTGTGTGTGTGCGCGCGCGCGCGCGCGTGCGTGTCCGTCTCTGAACAGCTAATCTCCGTTGAATTGATCATTGATCTAAGCGAAACTCTTCAACAGGGGGTCCGGGACCCCTAGGGGGTTCTCAGAGTAACTACAGGGGGGCCGCCAAGTCTTTGTGTGATATGGACTTTTTTTTTTTTACACCAACCACTTGAACCCCCATCATCCCTATTCTGAGGGGAACATTAGCCGAAAATAGCAGATCTACAGATCGGCTATTTTCGGATTTTTTTTTTGTAAATCTTTGAATACATAACATTTTTAAGTGAACACTTTTTACTCAAATCTTTGCTTCAAATCTTCTGCTTCGTCCTCTAAGACAAGTCTTAGCCTTTTGTTTTAGCCTTTTAATGTTTTCTTTTCTCGCAGCGCGAGGCGTTGTGGGCTTGTAGATCTGCTATTTTTGGCTAAAGTTCTCCTCAGAAAAGGGATGCTAGGTTTCGAGTGGTTATGGTAAAAAAAAAAAATCATATCACATAAAGATTTGGCGGACCCCCTGTAGTAACTCTGAGGACCCCATAGGGGTCCCGGACCCCCTGTTGAAGACCCTGCTGTAAACTGGGGGGAAAAAAATATATAGTTTTTTTTTTTTTTTTTTTCAAAAGGGCACTTCTGGTCAAGAGGGCAAAGGGCAGGTGCTCTAGCACCACCTAGAGTCTATCTGTGCACGTCCCTGTTTTTAAATCGTGACAAAATCTACCTGAGGCTTACAAGCAGTGGAAACTAAGTAACTAAGTACATTTGCTTAAGTACTGCACTTAAGTACAATTTTGAGGTATTTGTACTTTACTTGAGTATTTACAATTTCCAAGATGTTTTACTTCTACTCCACTACATGTCAGAGGCAAATATTGTACTTTTACTCCACTACAATTATTTGAAAACTTTAGTTACTAGTTACTTTGCAGATAGACATTATTACATTATAAAACATACATTAACCACTTTAGCCCTATTTTATACCTACATGTATGCATGTATGCGAACGCGTACTTTGTTTTTGTAGATCTTAGTACTTTTACTTTTGGTACTTTTTTACTTATTGATGCCAATAGTTTTTTACTTTTACTCAAGTAACATTTTGAATTCCGGACTTTTACTTACGTAACAGAGTACTTCTAGATTGCAATATTGATACTTTTACTTAACACCAGCATTTTTTCATAACAACTTACCGTGGGTGCCAGCATTCTCACCATTGACTGCGCTTTGCTGTTTAAAGTTTCCGCGTGCGTTACAAGCAAATCCACGCCAAAAAAAAACATCGATTCATGTTCTGCCATGAGCCTGGCTACAGCCTGGAACCATAACATTACCCTGGCGAGTTACAACGGGGGGGGATCGCGCATCGCGCATGACCGGTTTTCCCCACAGGAAACAGATTCGGAGATATAGGCGTTTCAAAGTAGGAAATAGACAGGAAGCGGATGGAGGAATTTTTTTTTTTTCCGGTGAGCGATCTGGCACTTCCTTCACAGGATTACAATGGGTGCTCCCAGAGCTGCTCTAGCCCCGCCCGCGCGGAGAAAAACGAAAAAAACAAAAAGACTGAAATCACGGTTCAGACCGTGTTCGGCACCGAAGCGGCGGAACCGCCACTATGTAAACACACGGTTCAGACCGTGTTTGGCACCCGATGTGTTAAGTAAAATATTTGAGTACTTTTTCCACCACTGAGGCTCACAAGCTGGTAGATTGACTGGCACAACACAAGGGACGGGGCCCAGTATAGACCCATGGAAGGACTGGGGTTAAACTAAGTATAGCCCTATCTGGGTTAAGTTATGTGAATGTTCCCGAGAGGTGGTGCATTAAATTAAAGAGTAATGGTGCCATGGAGGTAATATCTAAGATTAAATGACTGTCATAACGGCACAACTCTCTCACAAAGCTGCAAATGGCTTTGGCAACTTCCTCCATGTGCCCTCAGGCCTTATTGCCACCTTGACCACATTTATGGAGTGTGAATATTTCAATGCAGTGGTGGAAAAAAGTACTCGGATGTTTTTACTTTAAGTAAAAGTATCAATACTGCAGTGTAGAAGTACTCTGTTACAAATAATAGTCCGGAAAATGCAAAATGTACTTGAGTGAAAGTACCAAAGTATTGGTATCAAAATGTGCTTGAAGTACAAAAAGTAAAAGTACTGAAATATTTTTAAATGGCAGATCTACAAGCTCACCGCGACGCGTTATTGTGAGCTTGTAGATCGGCTCATGTTGCCATTACTCAGCATAGCCATATAAGGAGTTCCCAAAGCAACTACGCCCAAATATGGAGTGCGTTGTCTAACCTCAATGTGTCGTCACGGCATCAGGCGCAAACAAATCAGTCAGTTCCAAATGTTGGGCACGGAACGAGGCATACCCATATATGGGCATATACTGAAGACATCAGGGATGTCCATATATGGGCATAAAAAGGGACGTGGACTGACAGATACAGAGATCTCCATATATGGGCGGATCTGTGGGGCGAGGTGATGATGGTGAGGGACAAAATGAAAATAAAAAAAGGATTATTCAAAAGAAGAGAACATCAGCTCTAGGGTTGTGTACCGCTAGAACAGTGGTTCTCAAACTCTTTCATGTCAAGGACCCCCAAATTGACACTTATTAGCCCGCGGACCCCCATTTCAAAAGATATGCCAGGGACCCCCATAAGAGAAGATTTTTTTACGGCTCTAGCAGTGACGGACCCCCATTTAATGGCATTTCTATCACTTGGACCGCAATTTATATTGTAAAATCTATGTCAATTTAACTCTGAGAGTGTACAAATGGAACCAAATGGACCCGTTAGGGTCCATTTGGTTCCATTTGTACACTCTCAGAGTTACAGACCCATACGGGTTCATTTGGTGCCTAATCTATCATTTAGCTGGGGACCCCCTGGAACTCCCTCAAGGACCCCTGGGGGTCCCCGGACCCCACTTTGAGAACCAATGCGCTAGAGTATGCTGATTTTCTCTCTCTCTCTCTCTCTCTCTCTCTCTCTCTCGGTGGAAGCCAAATGACGAGTGGCTGCTTCTGTGGCACCCCAATAAATATTTAACCATGGTAAAAGTATGGATGATACGGGGGGGGGGGGGGGCTGTTCTGTTCTACTCCCCTAACCCATTAACCCATTAAAACTGGGAAAGGGACTTTAAAGGTAGGGTAAGTGATATTTTTGGGTTAAAACAAAAAGTATTTTGTTAAAAGGTTAAAGCATTATATTCTGATAGTAATGATTGCTATAGAGTGTTTGTTCAGTAACAGGAGTCTCCCCGTCTCTCCAGCTCTTTAATAAACATAAAATACATTTTTCGGTAGGTGTCAAAATCTCAGCCAATCAGGGGAAAGTACCCATTTTTAAGCTTCATTTTTATAGTGTTCCAGTTCCAATGTTGTCTGCTCATTTCTTAGTGTCATCACTTCCAATTTCACTTGTTTAATCTATATCCTGATTGAGTTCTCTATCCTGATTGGATAAAATTGGAAATGAAACTGAAACTGAAACGAAAATGCATTTTCTGTTTAATAAAGAGCTGGAGAGACAAGGAGACTCCTTTTACTGAACAGACACTCTATAGCAATGAGTACTATCAGAATATAGAGCTATTTAACACTAATTTTAACCAAAGAAAATCACTTACCCTACCTTTAAGTGATTCATTTCGATGAATTAATTACAGAAAAATATCGCGATTTAAAAAAAGTAATCGTATTTTTACCGAATACCGAAAGTATTGTGTACTTGAAAGCGTCGCTCAGGTGGCGCAGTGGTACAGCATTGGTGGCTGCTGGTATAGGGCGTTCCACATCCTGGTGGCAGAATAGTAGAATGCATTCATCCCCCATATTTGTGCCAAATTTGGGGGGGGGGGGGGGGGGGGGGGGTTTGACAGGTACATGGGCTGTGATCCCCTGACTCTCTCGTAGACCAGACCCTTTGAACGTCTGTCCTCTACCCTGAGCCATCCCACCCTGTAGCATAATGAGCAGGGGAGTGGTTGGGTTAGCTCTGGTCCACAGCGTTAGACCGAATTATCCTTAACGCTATTGAACTTTCAAATCCGTTTCAGTTTTGGTGCACCTGATTATTGGAACCTCTTGCAACAAGAGCTGAAATTTAATACCCTAGCAGCATCTATTGGCCATTTTAGGAATGTGTATACTAACACATGCATTACCTGTATGCAACTGTTTTAACCGATTGCTGTCAACATGCAACTGTTTTAACCGATTGCTGTCAACATGCAACTGTTTTAACCGATTGCTGTCAACATGCAACTGTTTTAACTGATTGCTGTCAACATGCAACTGTTTAACCGATTGTTGTCAACATGCAACTGTTTTAACCGATTGCTGTCAACATGCAACTGTTTTAACCGATTGCTGTCAACATGCAACTGTTTTAACCGATTGCTGTCAACATGCAACTGTTTTAACTGTTTTTTGTCAGTGTTATCGTTTTTCTTGTCGTTCTGTGTATGTAAATGTATGTAATCTCGGCATCATTGTAAATCAATGATTTCTCCGAGAATCTTAAACTAAGGTTGAATGAATGAATGCGTGAAACTGCGCAGACTCTCGTCTCTAGTAAGAAATACAAAAATACACGTTTTGACCAAAATGTAAATTAATCTACTTGATGAAAAAACATTTTTAGTTACGGTCAATGGAATATTGACAAGACCCCTGGCCAAATCGAGCGAGTGACATGTTGTCACGCGTGCGTGCGTGCGAGCGAGCGTGTGTGTGTGTGTGTGTGTGTGCATGCGTGCGTGCGTGTATTGATATTAGCTGTGTGGGTATATGGTCTTATACTTGCCTCTCAGTGAGATGCACATGCATACGCCGGTTAGAACGATACAGCCACTAATTGAGTCGTTTGTTTACTTTGGGTGTGTTGTTTTTTTTCGTACCTGGATTGATTTATTTGTGCTTTCCTGTGTGGATGGGATGGAGCCTTTAGCCTTTCCACGCTGTTTGACACCGAGAGGAAGAGAGCTGCACAAGTTCCTCCCACTGTACCTGGGATCTGATCCAACTCACACACACACACACACACACACACACACACACACACACACACACACACACACACACACACACACACACACACACACACCATTACGAACCCTCCTACTGAGCAGCTGTTCCCACAAGACTTACAGTAATAAGTTTGTGTGTGTGTGTGTGTGTGTGTGTGTGTGTGTGTGTGTGTGTGTGTGTGTGTGTGTGTGTGTGTGTGTGTGTGTGTGTGTGTGTGTGTTTCCTCCCACCTGCCTTTCCTCATGTCTTTTATTTTATTTTACCCCCCCTCCTCTCCTCTCCTGTAGGTTTTGTCGGACTAAGATCTTATGATATTTCGTCAATTAACCCATTGAGACCTGAAGCCGAAAGCCGATTCTACATGTCTCCTAAATCTCAACAGTTTTTTCTGAAAAACGTTTCTATATCAGTGGTGCTCAATCTTTTTCATGTCAAGGACCCCCAAAATTATATGTATTTGGCCGCGGACCCCCATCAAAATATTTTGTTCCAGGGACCCCCACAAGCA
>NC_139955.1:45195159-45207659 GCF_963454915.1 Gymnoscopelus microlampas
TGATTGCCATCATTAGCAAAACAAAAATAGGTAACATAGTAAATTAAAAAATCACACCCAGTGTTAAGTGGGCGGTGTGTGGTCATCACAACATGACTCACTTAAAAAAAAAGGTGAATAGCAGTCCATACTGCTATTCACAGGGCTGCACATGTGTCATGTGTTTCGCTAGCCAATCACAGTCCTGAATTTGCAAAGTCAGCCAATCACATTACAGTTAGTGGTGATGACACTAGCTGTAATGTGATTGGCTGACTTTGCAAAAGTATCGATTTGCATTAACAATGGAAGGGTTAGGGGTGTAGACTGCGTTGTAGACTATTGGCCAATCACGGTGCAGGATTGGTCAGTGTCCAAAACTCACTTATAGGGGGCGGTTACACCGCCCCAAAAAAAGGAAAGTTAAACCTAAAAGCAGAGAGTGATTTAAATCTAGTTTTTATTAAATCTAGTTTTTTTGTGTTTTTTTAATCATGATTATTTCAAGGACCCCCAGATTGGTATGTATTTTGCCTGCGGACCCCCATCTGAACAAAACGTTTTGTGCCAGGGACCCCGGGAAGAGAAGAAAAAAAATAAATTTAAAAAAATGTCCAAACATTTTTGATAATTATCAAATATTGGTAAAAGAAAATGCAGATTCACAAGCTTGTAGATCTGCTATTTTTGAATAGCCAGCATAGAAATGGATAAAGTGGTTAGAATGATTGTGATGCTATGTTAAATTACACTTTTGCGGGGGACCCTGTATGTCCCTCTCAGCTCTCCTAAACCGCCTGTCTCTCCATCCTACGGTTGGACGCGTAACATTAATACTTTATTTATCTATTCACCTGTTTCCTAGGCTGTGGTGTGTTTTTCCACTTCCTGTCGGATTTCATTGGATATATCATTAGTCATCTAACCAGTTTCGTTGGATTTCATTGGATCAAATCGACAGGAAGTGGAACACACACACAGGAAGTGAAAAAGCCTAGGAAACAGGTGAATATCAGGGGTCTTCAACGTTTTCAGGCCAAGGACCCCCTAACTGAGAGAGAGATGAAGCAGGGACCCCCCTCTATATTGTATAAAATTGTGTTTCAGATTTAAAAATGTTGTGTTTACTTGGTCTGCTCTTTTTCCCCTCTGCACCTATACCTCTTTGACAAAAATAGCCGATCTACAAGCTCACAACGCCTCGCAGCGCGAGGCTTTGTGAGCTTGTAGATCTGCTATTTTTGGCTAAAGTTCTCCTCAGAAAAGGGATGCTAGGGTTCAAGTGGTTAAGGTAAAGAAAAAATCATATCACACAAAGATTTGGCGGACCCCCTGTAGTAACTTTGAGGACCCCCTAGGGGTCCCGGACCCCCTGTTGAAGACCCCATATCTATATATCTAAAAAATGCGGGGGAAACACGTTTCCCCCGCATAACTCGGTAAATCGATGGACTTGAAACTTGTTGTGTGCATGGCAGTGGTGGAAAATGTACTCTTTTTTGTGTTTACTTAAGTAAAAGTATCAATACTGCAATGGAAATACTAGAAAGTAAAGAAACAGAAAATCCACTGAATATTCATAAGTTCAGTTATTTTGGGTGTAAGTGAGGTCAGTAAACCCTTAAAAAAAATCAACAAGAACAACAAAAAAATAGAAATGTGATGTCATGAAACCTTTAAGATATATGTTTAGCGGTGCTGTGATTTTACACTTGGTTGATTAGAAGGAAGCTTAAGGTCTTGACTTGAAATGGGTATAACCTTTTTCTGCATAACTTATTCTATCAGGAAGTTATTAGCCATCAAAGTCACATTGTGACAACCAACCCTTTGTCACAATGTACGGGGTTGGTTGTCCCTATAGTTAATCAATGGGATTTGGGTTGGGGCTGGTTGTCACATCAGGATGTGACAACCAGCCCCCCTCTTTCTAACAAGTGATTTGTTTTTAAATGTCTCATATCCTACAAACTTTCATTACAAAACCAACACCAAAATAAAAAAGTTACTCCGACACCTAAAAAATACAGAACCTCATCTCACATGAAACAGCGGCCTCTAGTTTGGCTGTAATAAGCACTGTGACAACCTACCAATGAGCTAATATATTCTGCCCGCTTGCTCAGGGGAGAAATTGCATTTTGACCCTAAGGTGTCAAACCGCGCGTGTCTGTGTGCGCACGCGTGTGTGTGCGTGCATGCGTGCGTCAGTGTGTGTGTGTGTGTGTGTGTGTGTGTGTGTGTGTGTGTGTGTGTGTGTGTGTGTGTGTGTGTGTGTGTGTGTGTGTGTGTGTGTGTGTGTGTGTGTGTGTGTGTGTGTGTGTGTGTCATGGCATCCAGGACCCCAGGAATCTGCCATCTGCCCCCATTCTGTCACCCCAGCACACGTACAGGTGGACAGATGCTCCTTCTCCTTTTCTCCTCCTTCCATCTCTCTACTCCTCCTCCTCTCCTCTTTTATGCTCCCTCTCTCTCTCTCTCTCTCTCTCTCTCTCTCTCTCTCTCTCTCTCTCTCTCTCTCTCTCTCTCTCTCTCACCTCTTCCCAAGGATGTCCTGGTTTCACACATCACCATGGGGACTGTTACCGAGGCGATAATGAGAGAGAGAGAGAGAGAGAGAGAGAGAGAGAGAGAGGAGAGAGAGAGAGAGAGAGAGAGAGAGGGAGAGAGAGAGAGAGAGAGAGAGAGAGAGAGAGAGAGAGAGAGAGAGAGAGAGAGAGAGAGAGGAGAGAATATGTCCTTATTTGAAGAAAAAAAACACTGAAAACATCATGAAGGGAGAGAGAGCGAGAGACACATATTTGGATGGATAGATGTACAGACAGACAGACAGACAGACAGACAGACAGACAGACAGACAGACAGGTTTAATAGGATATTTAAATGCAACACCTCCCCAATGAATCCACTCTGTTATTTCATCAATCTGACACTTTAAACATTAACATCTGCTCTTCTCCCTGTTGCTTTACAACAACTCCTAATTAAATGTAACATTTGGGCTCTTGTGATGACTAATCACAAAACACACCCCAGGTGTAGTTCCATTAAGTCTGTCTGTCTGTCTGTCTGTCTGTCTGTCTGTCTGTCTGTCTGTCTGTCTGTCTGTCTGTCTGTCTGTCTGTCTGTCATCCAGAACCCTAGTAATGTGCAGTGGTGTAAAGTAACTAAGTACGTTTACTTAAGTACACTTTTAAGGATTTTTTACTTTACTGGTATTTCCCATTTTCTGTACTTTTACTTCTACTCCACTACATCTCTGAGGCAATTAAACCAGATTATATTCCAGAGTAAAGCAGCTCTGTGTCTAATGGAGAACTGGCTATGAGTGGTACGGCTGAAGGAAAGATGGAGATTGTCTAGTATTATCATTATGAACTTGTGAGTTGGTCTTAAAATATTCTTTAAAATATTCTCTAAAAGGTGTAGGAAGCTCATTTGAAAGTTAAGTGCATGTATAGATGAAAGAACAGGACTGGACTGTGTTAATGTCATAGATAGACAATACATTTAGGTGTTTTAAACAGATGAGCAGATGGAACCAAATGGTTAGAAGAATTAGCTATTCTTACAAATGTGTTTTGAGTATTTAGTAATGTATGTAAATTAGATGGATATGTAGCCTACTTGCCCAAAAGATATTGCAATACTTACAATACGAGATATGGATAGATTAAACTGTAATAAAGGCTTAAGAGGCAAGATGATGATGAACCAAGCCCCTGATTCTTCTGATGATACCAAGTGATCTTATAGAAATCTTAGCTGTATGATGACAATATTGTTCAGATTGGTATCATCAGCAAACAGAATGGGCGTAAAGGATGAGGACACAGCAGCCTGTTTATTTTGAAGTCTTTTTTTTAAGTTGTTCAGAAAAAAAATCTAAACTGATCCAAAACAAAACTATTTAATATTTCTTAATCATTTCACCCAAAACATGTATAACAAATTATGAATATTAACATAAAAATAACACTGTCTGTCCTGTATGTAACTTAAGAGATTTAAATAGGTTTAAATAGGATTAAACCTGACTTAGGTCAAACGATTTGATGAGTTTAGGCCATTTTTTTGGCTTAAGTCATAAAAACATGTGATTAGGCCCAAAACAAAATGCCTATTTTGGCCTAAGTCACACTAGGGAGATAGTCCATTATACTAAAAGGGGAGTGAAGAGCATGATCCTTTTCAATTAGGAGATAGGCCATTTTACCAGAGGTGGCCAGTGTCATGAGGAGCTGACTTAGGCAAAAATATAATTTTCCTCAAAAAAATGACTTAGGCCATTAGTTTAGCAAGGATTTGCAAAAAAAGAAATCATGATTTAAAAAAAAAAATGCAGATCTACAAGCTCATAGTGCGGTTTAATTATGGTTAAAATCTAAAATGACCGATATCCTTAATGGGTTGAGTATACTTTGGAAAAGTTTGAGAACCGCTGGTGTACCGGCTACGTTTGGTGAAGAGATTTGGTTAACCCACACACTGGGGCCGTGGGCTATAAAGTGTAATTAGTAAGAAATGAGTCAAATACAATAAATAAAACGGAGCACCATATGAAATGCCGACGGTCGATGTGGGGTATTTAGCTCCTTGCAATTTTTTTTTTTTGAAGAACGTTAACAACTCGGCGACGGCAGTCGTAAAGCGGCTCGGTAATAAAGTGGAACAGAAGGGGAAGGTTAAAGTTAACCCTTTCAGGCCGAGAACGCATCTCATTGTCATTTTAAGATTGCTTTGGCTGTTCAAAAAATAGTGCCGCGCTACGAGCTTGTAGATCTGCTATTTTTTTTGAAAAATCGGGAAAATGTGTGCAAATCTTTGAATATCTATTTTTCCATAGCAAAATACATTTTAAATATTTTTGAGATGTGGTCCACGGCCAAAATTCATATAATTTGGGGGGTCCTTCACATGAAAAAGTTTGAGAACCACTTATTATAGCAACATAATTATTTTTTCAAAAAACTGTTAGGATTTAGAAGACTTATGTAGAATCCCCCAGAAGCAAAGATTTGAGTTACAAATGTTCGCTTTAAAAATATATATATATATATTCAAAGATTTGCAAACATTTTCATGAAAAAAATAGCAGATATACAAGCTTTTAGATCTGCTATTATATTCAATAGCCCATAAAAATCTAAACATGACTCAGATGCGGTCCCCGGTCTGAATGGGTTAAGATCTTGTCTAACCGTACAGGGAAATTAAGGACGGTTTCACGTCCCCGGTGGCCTGGCTTTATTTTAGAATTTCATTACCTTGGCGGAGTGCGGCCCAGAAGGTCAAACGCGTTTCATCGACTCACATTTCACCAGAGAACAGCCCCCGCCCCCCCACCCCATCCCCATCCCCAATTATCACGAGCTCACTGTAAAAAAAACAATCATCAGTGATTCCTTTAAGCCGTCTGAAAACTCCTCTTCTCCACTATATGTAGGCCCTACACCAGTGGTTCCTATAAACTGGGGGTCTGGGGTCTGGACCCCCCAAGATTGTTGGGTTGGGGGGGTCCCTGACAGTGTTGATTTCGTCGACTAAAACTATGACGAAAAATGCTTGTCTACAAAAAGGAAAAGTTTGAGAACCGCTGGTGTACCGGCTACGCTAAAATGTATAAAATAGGGCTTAAGTGGTTCATGTATGTTTTATAATGTAATAAATAATTCATATCTACAAAGTAACTAGTAACTAAAGCTTTCAGATAAACGTAGTGGAGTAAAAGTACAATATTTGCCTCTGAGATGCAATGGAGTAGAAGTAAAAGTAATAGACAATTGGAAATTCTCCAGTAAGTAAAAAGTAAAAGTACCTAAAAATTGTACTTAAGTACCGTACTTGAGTAAATGTACTTAGTTACTTTACACCACTGCCATTCCATTTCACTTTGGAGTGACTGAGCTGAGGCAGCATGGGAGAAAAAACAATTGAACAGAAAAGGCGTACTTAAAGAAAAAAAAAAAAGCCACTCGCTCCCAGACACGAGACTGGGATTTATTGCGTTTCACACTTTGAGACGCTTCTTTGAAAACGAGAAGAAAAAAAAAAGGAAAAGTTCCACCTTTTGTTGCGGTCGGACATATCGTACTCTGTAACGCTCAGCCAAATAACTCATCTCTGCGTTCCGCGTCAAGGCGTTTGTATCCCTTCTTTTTTATGTATTTCTTTCTTTCATGCAACCGGCTCTTCTCGTGTCGACGTTTTTTTTGTGAAGTGGGGGGAAAGGAGGGGGGGTGGACTCTTAACCCATTGAGACCTGAAGCCGATTCTACATGTCTCCTGAATCTCAACAGTATTCTCAAAAACGTATGTTTCTATATCAGTGTTGCTCAATCTTTTTCATGTCAAGGACCCCCAAAATGATATGTATTTGGCCGCGGACCCCCATCAAAATATGTTGTTCCAGGGACCCCCCAGAAGCAAAGATTTGAGTTAAAAATGTTCGCTTTAAAAATATATATATTCAAAGATTTGCACACATTTTCACAATTTTTCAAAAATAGCCCAAAGTGTAAAATAATGTTTTTTTAGCTCAATTCTAAAAATGACACAGTTCCAGGTCTTAATGGGTTAACCCATTACAACCGCAAATGCATCTGTTTAACGACTTTAGCTATTCAAAAAAAATCGTAGATTGACATGGTACCGAGTGCCGTGCTATGAGCTTGTGTATGTGTGCAAATCTTTGAATATATATATATATATATATATATATATATATTTTAACGCAACTTTTTAAACTTAAATCTGGTCCCTGGAACAACATATTTTGAGATGGGGGGTCCACGGCCAAATACATATAATTTTGGGTGGCCCTTGACATGAGAAAGAGTTTGAGAACCACTGATATTAAATCAACATACGTTTTTTTTTTTTTTTCAAAACAACTTTAGGATTTAGAAGACATTTTGTAGAATCCCCCAGAAGCAAAGATTTCAGTTACAAATTATTTCCCCCCCCCCAAAAAAAATAGCAGATATACAAGCTCGTAGCGCGGCACTCGGTGCCGTGCTACAAGCTTGTATATCTGCTATTTTTGAATAGCCTAAAGAAATCTAAAAGTGACGTAGATGCGTTCCCGGTCTTAATGGGTTAAAAGCGTAACGGCGGTGGAACGATGGCGGCGGGGGATTGTTAGCCTGGGCTGTTCTCCTGACACTGAGCGGAGAGTCACTTCATTTCCATATCAAAGGGACTCGGGGACGGAAGAGAAAGGGGGAGGAAGAGAAAAGAGAGAAAAAAGAGACGAGGTGCGAAACCGGCGGGATCCTGTACAGAAGCTGCTCCGCTCCCCCGTTTAGCACGAGAGAGAGAAGAGCGAGAACAAACTGACGGAGAGAGAGAACACGATGTATGTAGGGAGAAAGAGGGAGGGAGGGAGGGAGAGAGAGAGAGAGAGAGAGAGAGAGAGAGAGAGAGAGAGAGAGGGGATACAGTATAGGTAGTGAGAGACAGGCAGCCAGGGCCCGAGATGGGGGGGGGTTCCAGGGGGTCCCCAGCTAAAATGTGTTAATATAGCATCACAATAATGTCAACCACTTCAATCATATTTTATTATACTTTGGCTATTCAAAAATTGCAGATATACAAGCTCACAAGCTATGAGCTTGTATATCCGCTATTTTGTTTGTTTATAATATATATCGTGAAAATGTGTTCAAATATTTGAATATACATACGTTTTAAAGCCTTTATTATTTTATTGTTTTTGAGTGTGGTACTTGTGTGATGGAGTAGGGTATTAATTTACTGAAAAAGACCACACTATTACTCTGACAGATAAATAATTAATATTCTAAAATATATACTTCATACATGTGGGAGGAGTGGCTGTAAGAAAGGCCATGATTCCACAGGTGTTTTATTTTGAGTTAATATGTATAGCGTATGTTCATAACTTTGTCACTTAACCCCATTCAATCCGGGAACACATCTCTGTCATTTTAAGATGTCTTTGGCTATTCAAAAATATCAGATCTGCAAGCTCGTACGAGTACATTTGTAGAAAATATGTTGTTCCAGGGACCTCCCCCGAAGCAAATATTTGAGTTAAAAATGTTCGCTTAAAAAAATATATATATTAAAAAATGTACACACATTTTCACAAATGATTGCAGATCTACAAGCTCATAGACTCACTCGGTTCAAAGTAAAAGTCCAGAACTCCTAGGATACAACGGCAGTGACAACTAAGCTTCGATACTCGATACGTATCGAAAAATATTTTGTTTTTATATCAAATCGAATTGTGAGCTTAAAATCGAAAGAACATTTTAATCGTGGATCAGCCTCGATCTCCAGGCTTTTATTTTCCTTTGTGTTTTGCTCAAAAAGAAAGCCTGGACCAAGCTGTTGACATTCCTGGCATAGGAAGTGGGAGTCAACCTTTCATTTCCCCAACCAACCAGAGTGCAGTGGGCGTCGCTCCAAATGTTGTGACGTCGTGGCTCTCAATGCTGCACATTGGGGGAGGAGGAGGAGGGGCGCGGGGTGGGGGGCGGGCGCACAGATCGGTGAACCAATAGGAGCCCACGGATGTTTTCTCCGGAGATTTTGAATCCGCCCCTCTAGTCCAGATATCAGACGCGCTGGGGGCAGGCCACTCCCCTAGTGACGACACACAGAGTAGTGCGTGGGGAGGAGTCAATTGGCATAACGAATAAATTGGGCGGAAAAAAAGGGGAAAAGAAAAAAAGGTAAAAAAAAAGTATCTGATGAATTCCCACTTTGAGCAAGGCATCCGACGGCTGAGCCGGGGCAAAGCTGCTTAGTGGGCAGAAATGTAAGATGGTGGCAGCATAGCAGATAAGTCCCACATGTAAATGCAAAGGCGGTATGAATGTGCGGCAGAACACTTTTCCTGCCTGGGAAAGAAGCATGCACGCTCAGCAAAGCCTTTCCTCTCTGGCTGAAATGGGGGGTTTTAAAAAAGTACATTAGCTCTAATGAAAAAAAAAAGAGAGAGAAGCTGGGTGAGAAAAAATTGAAAGAAAGAAAAAGGGAATTTGCGCATAATGAAAAACTCGGCTTAATCCCATCACGGGTGTCGCCGAGTGGAGAGGGATGTGGGGACGTCAATACCATCATAACCCCCGGCGTGGGGGTGGGGGTGGGGGTTGGGGTGGGGGGGGGCAGTTTTCCTACGTTTAATAAGAATGGATGTAGGAATAGTCAGGCAGTCAGTCAATCCTCCTTTGGATTGTAAAGAGATGTAATGGCAGCAGCAACTGGCTGGCTGGAGGGGTAAAAAAAAAAAAGGGGGTTAATCCCATCAAATAGATGCCACAGGTTTCATCTGAATGGGGGGTGGGGATGGGGCAATCATTTCAATGAATCACGTATTGTCGGGGGGGGGGGAGTTGCAGCTTCATTCCGATTAGCCTGTGAATGATGCACAATTGTGAGTGAGCACTGGTTCACAACACGGGGTGTGGGGACCCCCAGGGGTCCTTGTATGAATATCGTATGTTGTTTTATGTTGCGATGTTTTATGTGGACCCCCAGGAAGACTAGTAACCGTGGCAGCGGAAGCTAATGGGGATCCGAATAAAGAATTGAGGAGTTACATACTGTATCTGTAACATTGAGGATAGGTTGGGGGACCAATCAAGGCCACTGACTACTTTTTCGCGTTTTCCTCAAAAAGAAAGCCTGGACCAAGCTGTTGACATTCCTGGCATAGGAAGTGGGAGTCAACCTTTCATATCCCCAACCAACCAGAGTGCAGTGGGCGTCGCTGACTCCACTCAGTGGCCGGAAGTCTCATAGAGATTTCCGAAAATATTTAAATATAAATAATTTAAAGTCAGGAACCAAGCCATCCAGGCTCCTGGTGAATCATGACTCTGTGTCAAACAATATTTGAAAATCGCAAAAAAAATGTTTAAAAAAAAAAAATATAGTACATACTATAATTAAATATTCAAATATATTTTGACACAGCATCAAATGTCTTATGGTCATGGTTCACCAGGATTGGGCTTTGTTCCAGGCTTAAAATAATTGATGTAATTTATTTTTCCGGATATTGTGGCACCACAATGGCTGCCACTGCTATGCTATACACGAATCCACGGAGCGCTGCCCTGTAGGTGGCGCCGCCATTGCTGCGGTGTCAGACTCGATCAGCTGCTGCTGCGGTGTGTCAGTCAGCTGCAGTCACTGACTGCTCACGTTTACTCTTTTACCTGCTTTTTACTAACTTTTACTAACACTAACTTTACAAAGATGTACAGAAAATCGGGACGAACCTGCGTAGTTTATGGCTGCTCCAACAGCCAAGCAGGTAAAGAGTAACGTGAACAGACGGACAGAACCGCAGCAGCAGCTGACTGAGTTTGACACCGCAGCGATGGCGGCGCCACCTACAGGGCAGCGCTCCGTGGATTCGTGTATAAAAATGGCACCCAATGCCTCCCTGGCGTCACATCAAGGGCTGGACTAGAGGGTATAAGTCCCTGCAACATTCTAGCGTCATGTCCAGGAAGCTGCCACACGCTACAACAGTGGTGTAAAGTAACAAAGTACATTTACTCAAGTACTGTACTTAAGTACAATGTTGAGGTACTTTTACTTTAGTGGTGTATTTCCAATTGTCTATACTTTTCTACTCCACTACATCTCAGAGGTAAATATTGTACTTTTACTCGACTTTTCAGTTTAGTTACTAGTTACTTTGCAGATATACATTATGACATTATAAAACATGCATTAGTCACTTTAGCCCTATGGGCCACATGGCTCCTCGGCAAGGCTTACTACTATGATTGGAGGGAACCAGAGATAAACAATGGTTTCAAAATGGGGGTCGACTGTCCCTGAACTAAAAATAAGGTTGAAAATCCCCTGCCCTATTATGGAACAGCTGTGGTTGTTGTATGTAGCTCTGATCGAGACTTGTTTACAGCAACTGTGAACCATTCCCTTCTACTTAGAGGCCACCTTTTCAGACAAGAAAGAGGTAGTACAGCGAGCGAGGATCCGTTTCACACAGTTTATCCGAGTCATCTTTTCAAATTGAGTCGTGAAGCCGTGGGTCGCTGTTGCTGCTGCTGTTGCTGCTGCTAGACTCTTCGCCCCGGGCTTAGAACTAAAGGGGAAGCTAACAGCAAAAAGCTGCATTGTGGCATTTCTCAACACGCTAATGAGAAACAGGTTATTCCTACAACACTGTGGCGTGTGGACGTAACAAGACAATATGGAAAGACTTGGCCGAGTTGGGGGGAAATGAATACGGTGCATAAACAGGGTGTTTTGTTTCATTTTTTAGCATATTTATGTATTTTATTACCAGCCCCCGGTACAATAGCAAATGTTTCTGTTTAACCTGTGCAGTGGAGAAGGTCGCATTGAATATGTCAAAAAATGCAGGTCCCCTGGTTGAAAACATGGTTGACCTTCCCCAGTCCGTTCCCTCTTGAGGCAAATGTGAAATGGAAAATGCCAGTTTTTTGACAAGGGGAGCGAGTTTTGCCTGGATCCTATGTGTCAATGTCACACCTTCAAACTCCCTATCTGGAGTAGACCTGTCACAATTAATACATATACTAGACCATACCCGGTCGACGCATGCGTGGGGGGATATGCGCACATGATCTGGCAACCCGGGAGGCAGTTCGTCCCATAGCTGGGCAGCCCCGTAACCATGGCGACAGTGTTTGACACAAAAACGCTAATAAGAAGCTGAGATTTGATGAAATTGAAAAACGGGCTTCACAGTTAAGTTCAGATGGTAATGGTCAATGGCTGTGTGCAAAATCAGAGCAACTGGTCCAGCCAGTGGGGAGAACCGGGTAGCTTCACCACCACTACAAACGCACAGAGGTTACTAGAATTATAGTAGGATAGGCTTAATCGTCTAATTGCAATTATTTGAGATAATCACAATTATTTTACATAATCGTCATAATGGTTTATTTATTTATTTTTTCATACTGTAACCACTCTAAATGTTAACCAAAAATGTAAAAACACTAATATTAGGAATGGGAAGAAGGAATTAAAGGTAGGGTAAGTGATATTTTTTGGTTAAAACAAAAAGTATTTTGTTAAAAGGTTAAAATACTATATTCTGATAGTAATCATTGCTATAGAGTGTTTGTTCAGTAACAGGAGTCTCCCCGTCTCTCCAGCTCTTTAATAAACAGAAAATTCATTTTTCGGTAGGTGTCAAAATCTCAGCCAATCAGGAGAAAGTACCCATTTTAAGCTTAATTTGTATAGTGTTCCAGTTCCAATTTTGCCTGCTCATTTCTTAGTGTCATCACTTCCAATTTCACTTGTTTAATCTGTATCCTGATTGAGTTCTCTGTCCTGGTTGGATAACATTGGAAATGAAACTGAAACGAAAATGCATTTTCAGTTTAATAAAGAGGTGGAGAGACAAGGAGACTCCTTTTACTGAACAAACACTCTATAGCAATGAGTACTACCAGAATATAGAGCTATTTAACACTTATTTTAACCAAAGCAAATCACTTACCCTACCTTTAAAGTAAACCACAGTGACAACTTCC